>NC_092729.1:41602449-41800449 GCF_047496885.1 Scyliorhinus torazame
TTTATTCTGTTCTTTTACCGTAATCATGTCAAGATTTGGGACAGAAAGGGCGACAGAGAGAGAGAGAAAGAGAGAGCCGTGAGAAATCGGGGGGGGGGGGGGGGTTGGGGGCGGGGGTGGTAGGCAGAAAAGTGTGAAAGAGACAGAGAAAGGAAGAGACAGTGTAAGTGAGAGAGAGACAGACAGACAGGGTGAGAGAGAGAGGTTGTTGAGCTATATTAAAAGACAGACAGAAGCTGAGGCATATTGCGATATAGAGGTAGGGAGTGAGGCAGAGAGAAAGACAGGAGGAGAGATGGAGAGCGAGACTGTGAGCCAGAGAGATAATAATCGGGGAACTACGGCAGCCAAATTGCGGCCAATGGCGAGGAAGAGAAATGAGAAAGAGAGTGAGGCAGGGAGGAGAGAGAAAGTGTGACAGCTAAATGTAGAGATGAGGGCAAGGGAAGAGACTCAGGCACATAGCGAAACATGGAACGAGGAAGTGAGTGAAGCAGAGACAAAGACAAAGAGCGAGAGAGAGAGTCTGTGATTCGGTGATTTGGCCTCCACAGACTTCTGCGTCAAAATAATCCACAGATTCACCACCCTCTGGCTGAAGAAATCCCTCCTCGTCTCTGTTTTAAAGGATCGCCCCTTTCCTCTGAGATTGCGCTGTCTGGTTCTACCTTTTCCAAGGAGTGGAAACAGTCTCTCTACATCCACTCTATCCTGGCCTCGCAGTATCCTATAACCATCCAGAGAGCAGGCTGCTCTGGATTGGAAACTCTGTCATGACGAGGGATTAATTACTGACCTCACAGTTAAGGATCCTCTAGAAAATAGTGAACGTAATATGATCGAATTCAAAATCCGGTTTGACGCGAGGAAGTGGAGTCCTACACTTGCATTATGGAGTTAAACCAAGGAAAATGACATCGGAATGAAGACAAATTTGGCCCACGGAGAGTGAGCAGGAAGGTAAAAAAGATAGGGCAGCTGATGAGTAGTGTCAGTTGTTCAAGAAAATGCTCACAAGTAAAATGTTACCCAGTGAGGAAGAACGATGTTAAGAGGAGTAAAAAACATTCATGACTAAACAAAGAGATCAAAGTCATTACAAAGATTAAAAATGTCCTCAATTTCCACTGTGGAGGGCACCAGTACCATTCCTATTGAACGGGAATTTCCAGGTAATAGAAAGGGAGGAACTGAGAAGAATCCGCATCAATAGGGAAACTGAACTGAACAAACTATTGGGATTAAGAGCACACAAGGTCCCCGGACCTGATAACGTACATAGTAGGGTGGCAAAGATGTGGCAGCGGAACGGTGGCACAGTCGTTCGCACTATTGCTTTCGGCGCCAATGACCCGCGTTCGATTCCCGACTTGTCTCACTCTGAAGCCTACACATTATCGCCGTGCCTGCGTGGTTTCCCCACGGATCCTTTGGTTTCCTCCCACAAGTCCTTAAGGATGTGCTTGTCAGGTGAATTAGATATTGTGAATTCTCCCTCTGTGTACCCGAACAGGCGCCAGAATGTAGCGTCTGGGGGATTTGTACAGTGACTTAATTTCATCGATAATGTGAACATACTGTGACATACTGAACTCAAGAAATAATGCGGATCCATTCCCTGAACACAGCAAATGGAAACGCCACCCAAAGAGACGTTTACCAGGTCAATGGTTGCAATATGCCCCAACTACATTGTAGACCAGAGTCAATGATTTATAACCATTTATGGCATCGACTAAGATAATGGAGGAATAATTAGTTGCATGTAATAAATTGTGACGCGAATAAAGGCGATTGGCTCTATGTAAATGAGATTACAAACTGACTTCGCTTTTGAATCTGTATATTAACCCGTGTGAGCCTTAGCTCAAGTGAGAAAGGGTGCTGTCAAGGCCCCGAGTATAAGTTTAAAAAAGCAGGTTATTGGAACATAGAGTGCAGAAGTAGGCCATTCGGCCCATCGTGTCTGCACCGACCCACTTAAGCCCTCACTTCCATCCCATCCTCGTAACCCAATAACCACTCCTAACCTTTTTTGGTCACTGAGGGCAATTTATCATGGGCAATCCACCTAACCTGCACATTGTTGGACTGTGGGAGGAAACCGGTGCACCCGGAGGAAACCCAGCCGAGTCGCCACATTCCGGCGCCTGTTCAGGGAGGCTGTTACGGGAATTGAACCGTGCTGCTGGCCTGCCTTGGTCTGCTTTCAAAGCCAGCGATTTAGCCCTGTGCTAAACAGCCCCAGGATGTGGAATTATTGGAAAGGGTGCAGAGGAGATTTACCAGAATGTTGCCTGGTTATGGAGGGAAGATCTTATGAGGAAGGGCTGAGGGACTTGAGGCTGTTTTCGTTAGAGAGAAGAAGGTTAAGAGGTGACTTAATTAGGGCATACAAGATGATCAGAGGATTGGATAGGGTGGACAGTGAGAGCCTTTTTCTTCCGATGGTGATGTCTAGCACGAGGGGACATAGCTTTAAATTGAGGGGAGATAGATATAAGACAGATGTCAGAGGTAGGTTCTTTACTCAGAGAGTAGTAAGGGTGCGGAATGCCCTGCTTGCAACAGTAGTGGACTCGCCAACACTAAGGGCATTCAAATGGTCATTGGATAGACATATGGACGATAAGGGAATATGGCAAATGGGCTTTGGAGTGGTTTCACAGGTCGGCGCAACATCGAGGGCTGAAGGGCCTGTACTGCGCTGCAATGTTCTATGTTCTTTGGAGCGAATTCTGTGAAAATGAGGAAACAGGTCCCGGGAGTATAGGACATACTTGGTGGGAGAACCTGAGCGAAATCCATAAGAAAAGCTTGGGAAAAGCTCGCAAGCCAATGGCAATCGTGTCCTGTTTGGCACAATGGCACAGGGACTGGTTTAGCTCACTGGGCTAAATCGCTGGCTTTGAAAGCAGACCAAGGCAGGCCAGCAGCACGGTTTAATTCCCGTACCAGCCTCCCCGAACAGGAGCCGGAATGTGGCAACTAGGGGCTTTTCACAGTTACTTCATTGAAGCCTACTTGTGACAATAAGTGACTTTTCATTTTTCATTTGCGAGGCACAGACGAGTTCGTCCGGACCCTCCGCAGAGAGATAGAGGAGGCACAGCGAATGAGTAAGGTCGATGTGCGCGAGATATAGAAAGAGAACCTAGAATTAAGAAGGAAGTGAGCAGCAATGGACGGTGAGGTGGATGATGCCAAGTGGGCACACCAGTCTTGTCTGGCGCACCTCAGCAGCTGCCAGACACAGTACGAAAAAGCCTATCAGGACACGCAACGTGCAGTCCTGGTACGAGAGGAAGCAGGGAAGCAGGTAGAGGCATTGCAAAGGCATTGTAGCGAACTGAAAGCAGCACTACGAGAACTCCATACTCCTACCATGGAGCACAGGCAGACCTCATTAGATCACGCAAAGTGCCGGAAGCAGATTTCAGAACTGCAATCTCTGCTTTCAGTTCAAAAAGGATGCCAGGAAAACTTTGGATCACAGTTAGATGAGGAAGACGGCCCTGATTGGGAGGAATTGAGTGAGACAGTGCAGAGATATGTTCAGGGAACATGTGCACAGTGAAAGCCCCAGAAGAGAAAAGCGCCCCAACCCACAACAGACCAGATAGTTCAGGCTCCAATGAACCCAGTCATCACCCACCGCACAGCCACATCGGACGACACAGAATTTCTGTACACCACCCCCTTAACAGTGACCCAATTACGGGACGCGTGCGATAAAATCAAACCGTTCCTCCCCACCTCAGAACCCCACCACTTCTTTGCCAGAGTAAAACAGCAAGCTACCATATCCGGCCGGGATGAGCGAGAGCACGTGAAGCTCACAGTTTTGAGTTTAGACCCTTCGGGTGTAGCCACCCTTCCCGACCCACAGAAAGTAGGAGGAGGCTCCCTTGCAGAAATGCATACCACGATCCGAGACGCGATCGGGTATAACAGGGGTGACCCCGTAGAAGGCCTCAACAAGTGCGGGCAAACGAAAACCCAGCACCTCACAGCGTTTGCTGGACGCTTGTGGATTCATTTCACAGCAGTTTTTGGAAATTTAGAATGCGCCCATTTGTCCCAAGACGGTATGGCCCGCACCCTTATCTCCCATGCCACAGAGGCAGGACAAGAAGTCTGCACGAATTATGACCCCTCAGAGGAAGCCCACAATGAAAAATGGGTTTTAAAAAGATTGTCCCGCACCTGGGAGCAAGCAGTACAAAACAAATCCGCAGTCAGGAAACCCGAGGAACAGCAGGCAGGAGCAGACATCCAAGCGGTGAACGAAGGCAGGAACAGCCCCCCACAAAATCCACAGCAGTGTTACAACTGTGGACAGTTAGGACACTTTGCACGAGAATGCAATGCCCCACGAAAGCCACAGAGAGCCCAGCATGCAGGCACTCTGACTAAGAATGGGACAGAGCCCATACATAGTGTGAGCAGCCGTTCAGACCAAGCAGACCTGAACGGGACAGACTGACGGTGTTCGGACTCCCCCAGTTGAGTCTGCGACACCCTTTGGGATAGGTACGGCCGACCAGTAGTTGCAGCAAAGATGCGGGGGCAGCCCAACGGATTTTTTTGTGACACAGCCACAATCAATTCCTCCACCATATTCCAGAAAGACACGTGGCCCATTACAGCCACAATCACCCTCAGTGGTTTCACAGGCCACTCACAACAGGGGCACATCACCGCCCCTGTACCCATTCAAATCGGCGACATCACCACCAAGCACCCCACAGTCTTAGTCGTCCTGCCCCTCACAGCAGAACACATTTTGGGTATCGATTTTATGAATTCCCACAACCTGTCCTTTGATTCAGTCAACCAGTGTGTTTGGAGAATGGCAAAATCCGCAACGCTCACAATAGGAGAATATGCAAACAAGATTAGCGCAGTCGGCGAATTTTGGTTTGTCCCGACCATAATTAGCACGGACAAGCAGGTTAGGGAAGTTTTACAAAAGAACAGGACAGCATTCCCGACCCAGAAACACGACTGTGGCCGGATGACTGGTTCAGTACAAATCACAGGACCTGACCCACAGACACCAAAAGCAATACGGATTTCCCCAAGAGGCAGAGGGAGTAATCGCAAAAGTGATCGACAGCTTATTAGAGCAGGGTGTACTCAGATCAGCAGCCTCCACTAATAATGCCCGGATTTGGCCAGTGAGAAAGCCCGATGGATCATGGCGACTGACCATCGATTACCGGGAACTCAACAAAGTCACCCCCGCAGCAGCCCCCACGGTAGGCACAAGTCCCGAGACCATGCTCAAGCAGGGACTCATCTCACAATACGTTACGGTTTTGGACATCAGTAATGGATTCTGGTCCATTCCATTGGCAAAAGCGTGCCAATACAAGTTTGCCTTCACTTTTAAAAATCAGCAGTACACGTGGACATGCCTGCCACAAGGCTTCCACAACTCGCCCTCCATTTTCCACCGACAGCTGGCAAATGGATTATCGAAATTTTCTCGCCCCGAATGTCTGGTCCAGTATGTGGACGCCCTATTACTGCAGACAGACACCAAGGCAGGGCACATCGAGCTTCTGTCCGAACTCCTACAGAAAATTGGTTGGAAAGTAAACCCCAAAAGGCTCAGATTTTGGAAAACAAAGTGATGTATTTGGGAACGATTATCACGCATGGTAATCGCGAGATCGAGCACTAAAGAATTGACTCGATTGCCAAATTGCCCCTTCCCCAGAATGTTTCAGTCCTCCGGTCGTTTTTAGGACTGGATGGCTACTGCCGAAATCACATTGACTGTTTCGCCATCAAGACAGCACCCCTCTCGGAACTCCTCAAGAAAGGAGCCCCTTGGGAATGGCTTCCGCAACACACGGATGCTGTGGATGCTTTGAAAAGAGCCCTCATTACAGCTCCCGCACGCCAAGTTCCAGACCCACTTTCCCCTTACGCTACAGAGATAGCTAGCACAGACCGCACCCTTTCGGCCTGTGCTCCTCCAGGAACGGCACAAACAGTTTAGACCCGTGGCTTGCGCCTCCAGACTTTTAAATCCTGTGGAGCAGGGATTTTCGGCCTGTGAAAGACACCTGCTCGCAGTTTTTTGGACAGTTCAGTATTTGTCTTACATAACCGGACTAAACCACATCACAATCCTCACAGAACACATCCCCACCCAACGTTTACTTGACGGACGATTTAAGGACGGTACAGTTAGCCACATTAGAGCAGCTAGATGGACCCTACTTTTGCAGGGACGGCACATCATTGTTAATAGAACCAAGACCCACACTTTCTTAGCCGCTATCCTTCAGTACCCAGGCACCCTCCCATGAATGTGACACCATCACACCGCACCACAACACAGGCCCCCTGAACTTCACCGCAGAGCACCCAGCATACAGACACGTGCGAATCTTTAAGAATATATGTGGACGGGTCTTCCACAGTATTAGAAGGGAAGCGCATTACAGGATGCGGCATTTATGTCGAGGACGCGCAGGGACGCACCTGAGAAGAAATATCACTCAAGCTACCAGGCCACTTAGGTGCACAGGCGGCAGAACTAGCAGCCTTGATTATATTATAGATCACCCAGAATCCTTCCCCAGCCCAGCAGACATGTACTCGGACCGCCTCTATGTCTGCAACAGCCTTACAGAATTCCTACCCCTGTGGAAAGCAAGAGGATTTTTTTCCGCAGACGGAAAGCCCCTCCCATCAGCCCCATTGCTCCGCCACATTTTAGAAAATGCACAGAACAGGACATTCGGAATCGTTAAAGTTCGAAGTCACCACCGTTCCTCCCCCCCCCCCCCTGGAAATGTAAAGGCCGACGCACTGGCAAAAGCAGATTCCAGGCATAGATATTTTTGAACACACCCCAAAAGCGCACCAGTAAATGCAGTTCAGGTCTCACAGACTGATATCGAGGATTTAGTGCAGGCCCAGAAGCAGGATAGCAATCTCAGAGGGATTTTAAAAGGACAATTTGCAGCATCCTATGATAGGTTTAAAAATGCACTGACCACACATGACGGTGTGGTGTTAAAGGTCACTCTTTATTTGGTTCCTGAACAGGACAGGAATCAGCTCATTTTTTTTATTCCATGACAGACATGGACATCAGGGAATTGATTCCACTACAGCCCACCTCAGGCAGCTCTGTTGATGGCCAAGTTAAAAGAGGATGTAACGCACTACGTTGAGAATTGCCTTATCTGTGCCCAGAACAATCCGGACAGATACGCCAAGAAGGCTCAACTTAGTCACAGCCGCCCCGTTAACGGCCCCTGGACTAACCTCCAGATCGATTTTATAGGACCATTGCCCCCTTGCAGGAATGGTTACAAATACGTACTAGTCATCATAGGAACTTTAACGAAATGGGTAGAGGCATTCCCATCCAGAACGAACACGGCAAAGACCACCGCAAAGATCTTAACCCACCACATCTTTACGAGATGGGGACTCGCCCACAGCATTGAATCCGACCAAGGTTCCCATTTTACGGGGCGTGTCATGAAGAACGTCCTGACGATATTTGGCATTACCCAAAAATTCCACATTGCATACCACCCCCAGTCAAGTGGTATCGTGGAGCGCATGAATCGGACCCTAAAATCAACCCTCAGAAAAATGGCCCAACAGAACAACGCCACTTAGGATTCAGTCCTCCCTTTTGCGCTGATGTTTTTGAGAAATAATGTCTCAACATCCACAGGTTACACCCCACACACTCTTATGACCGGACGCCCCATGAAAGGCACATAAGTTTTATTAGGATTGGACTTGACCAGCCCCGAAGTGACAGCCCTCACACACGAGAACGCAGTGAAACAGTTAGTGGAGAATGTAAAAATGGCTCAGCTCGCAGCCGCAGTAAAATTAGGCACACGGAAGAAACAGAGCAAGGCTTGTTTCTACAAGACAGTGCATGCGACTGAGTTTGAGATAGGACAGCATGTCATGCTCTCAATTTACAACCCCAGCACATTCCTGTCACCGAAATATTCGGGTCCGTACTCCATTGCGGACAAAGTAAGCCCCTCCGTCTATAAAATCAAGTACCCCAACGGAAAGACTGCGTGGTTCCATATCAAACAGCTTAAGGCATATGGCCCAGAGTACAACCACGCACACCACGTCATGCTCGACGCAGCAGACCCCACCACGCCCACAGCCAACGTATCCCTACACCTCCCCGCCCCCCTGAACACGCCCAGCACATCCACGGACTCGCCCTCGACTCCACCCCCGATGTCTAGACTCCGCCCCGGAACGCCAACAGACAGCAGCAGCGACAGCGACTGTGACGATAGCCACAGCACGCCTCTGTGCTATCTCCATGCAACAGGACCCACACCCAGCGAATCTGACCACGATTCGAATGATCCCTTCCTCATCACATTCCTCAATAAACCCCACCAAACACCACCGCCCTACGATGACGATTCCATCCCCACAGAACGAGACACCAGCTTTTGGCACCGCGACAACTCATACAGGCACGTCCGGAATGACGAGATGTACCCCAAATCGCACCATGCAGTCCTATCAGCCCTTATATATTCGAGAGTATGGCATCTGGGAGAAGATGACGACTTTGAGTCAGACTCCCAAAACGAGAACCCCTTTGCAACCCTGTTCGCAACTGATAACTGAGGTGTCCAGGTGATGTTTTAAAGAGGAACCGCTTGGGAGAAAACGGTGTTCTTTCTGATGGAACCTGCAGCATGATAAATGTTGTTTGTAAGATCGGAATTTTTTTCCCCACGGCCCCACGCCTTATTTGTCTGCAGAAACCTATGAGAACTTGCCAGCACACTCATCGGCAGGAACCGCTGAGAGCTTGCCAGACACCCGTTCATAACTGCCCTTCTGGTTCAAAGGTAGAACATTTACGACAACATTTTTGCCCGTTCTTGTCGGTTGCTCAGGCAGTGGAGAAACGGCATTGGTCTCCGCCCTGCCTGAGGACCCCCCTCTGGTCAGCTACGCTCGGGTGGAGCACACACGGTATTGGTCGCCATCCAACCCGGGGATTCCATCCAATTCTTACCCGTCGCGGCCCATACGTACCTCATTTCGGCACTTTTGGTTCAATAAGTTTTGTTTTGTTTTCAGGCGACCCTTAGGTTGCCATCCCTATGCTATTTACATCCTCAGACATTTGGATGGTAAATCGCACAGCCTGCGAGACTGCTCGCACTGTTTCAGTTTTGTAAGTGTGTCTTGTCCTGAATATTCGGTTTAAAAAAAAACGAGGGAGTCACGCATGGTGGCAAATCATAAAGGGAGAATTGGCATTAAAGGACAGACATACTACCGCACGAGATGTTAACCAAGATAGTATCAGACACTATGCTTGATCCCACAGAACCCCAGAAGCTCCAGGAGACGAAACGGAAAGGAAGAGAAGAGAAGAGAAAGAAGCAGACAACAATGAAGACGGCATACGTGTTTTTCGTTATTGCAATTTGTATTCGGTTGTGCTCCAAAGCGAACCCCTGACTGCCCCCCCCGCCCCCCCCCCCTCCCCAGTCGTCAATGATTCACTTCACCATAGCACACAGAACCCCGAGATAGTCTCCAATACACCATCATGGTATGATAAGCTCTTTCCTACGTAGCCGAATCCCTACTAGTGTTGGCGATTCTCTGCAGCATCGTGCAGACTATCCGCATGAGAGAATGGAGGGGGAGAGCCGACCGCGCTCGCGCCCCGGTATACAGAATGAGATCCCCTATTTTCGGTTTTCACCAGGCCCCCGAACCTGTCGATCTATAATATAGGATATTCGTTTGCGTTCTTCTATAAATAAAGAAATGGAAGGATTGTACAACCCTGTGCTTGACTGCCAAGACAGGAAAAATGTAAATGCTGCTTTCAATTTCTATTGTTTAGGAAGTTAGTGTGACTGAATGTTTGAGTGAGTGTAGTTTATAAAGGACAGTTAGAGGTACCGTTTTTAAAATTTTGTAATGCATGTCCCTGTTTTGGCATAGCGCTAGTTAGAAATTGTTAGTTAAAAAATTTCTTGCATAGTTATGGTCAGTGTAGAGGCCACAGAAGAGTGCTCGCCGGGTCAGGGAATGAAGACAACGCAGTTATGTGATCCTTCACGCTTCGCGTTAGGATCACAAGGAGGGCTTGTAGGCACCTCAATTGGCCACTTCCGGACTTAAAATGGAGAACCGCAAAGGCTGAAGTGAAATTCAGCCAACACAGGCAAAGACTAGCAAATACAGAAATCATGTATATTGGAACCTGCAAAACAACCAGACAGCACCGAATCTAGCAGCAATCTGCATAGTAATGTAGCAGCCATCTAGATAGCAATGTGCGATTCCCAGGCACAATGGCAACAGTTAAGGTAAACAAAGCCAAGCCAGACTCCTCGGCGCCAGCAGGAGCCAAGATAAAGGAAGGCCAACGGACACTTAGGGACAACCCAGCGATCAGGGAACCACTCCAGCATTGGAGAAATCGATCCAAGTGATCGGAAAGTAGTCCAATCACTTGGAACCAGGTACGGAGTCCGCCCCGAAGGGCGGGAAGCCCCTGGGGACTATAAAGTAAAGCCCTCAAGTTCAAATCGTTCTTCTTTGGCATGGTCACTCAGTAACTTGAACCTACACTTGACAGTGACCTGCCTTGTTGTCTCGAAGCAAGTAAGTCTCAAGTCAACGCTCGCTACGAGATAGGCGCTCCTATCTACCAGTCCATACCAGCTTTTGAATCCCGGAGACTCAGGACATGAACGAAAGACCATTTGTTCCCGTGACCTGGTGGACCAGTCCGAAGCTAAGTATAGTCCTTTTAGTTATAGGAATATCCTAGAAAGTAGAGTTTATGCATGAGTAGCGATGTACTGTGTATAATAAATGTGTTTTGATTTGAATCTTATTAATTGGTGTGTTGAGTTATTGATCATTGCTTGAACATGAACCTCGTGGCGGTATCATAAAGATACCTGGCGACTCTAGGGCAAAGGTTATAAAACAGAGCCAATTGAACCAACCAAAAGTTAGCAACAAAAGGCCGGAAACTCCGCTGCCTATCAGCAGCACCCTTTCTCACTTGAGCTAAGGTTCACACGGGTTAATAAACAGATTCAAAAGCGAAATCAATTTGTAATCTCATTTACATACAGCCAATCGCCTTTATTCTCGTCACAATTCATTACATGCAATTAATTATTCCTCCATTATCTTAGCCCTTGCCATAAATGGTTATTAGTTTGTAATGTACAGGATTTTCCTGTTGTTGCTAATTCTTTAGCTCATAGCTATCCGGGCCGAGCAGGGTTATCTTACGCACTTAGACCTCGGGCAAAGTTTGTGAAGAGTCCATTGCCTCTGGGTCAGCACCTGGCGATGAGTCATTTGTTTTGCACACAGGGTTGTCTTCATTAGCAGACACAGAAAGCACATCGAGCTGCGAGGTTAGCTACAATTTGAAACATGGTTAAGACTTAGTTGTATAATGCAAAAAACAGGATTCCCCACCAGTAAGTCCCACAGTCATATAACGTGAGAGACAGGATTGAATATAATGTGAGAGACAGTGTTTTCTCATCGACATCCGCTTCCATTGGTCATGGAAGATGTTTATAAAACTCCAACTGGCCAAAATGAAACGATACGAGGGCTGCAGGGTGTGTCGGAAAGATGTACGGCCTTCGGGGTATGTAACCTCCCAAATGTTCCGTATGTACACCGTGCATGTGATTCAAAGATCACCCCTCAGAATTAGTACTGATGCACCTTTCCACCTGCCATTATTTCAGGGAGTGTCACGACATTAGCACTTGCTACAGGCGCGATCAGTGCTGCCATGACTTTGCAGCAGGAGTTTAAGCAGACACTTATAAGGCAATATGTTCCCAAAAGGGCAGCAATTAAGATAACTCCGTACGCCAGGTGTGATCGCCATCAGCCCCCAAATAGCCATTTCAACCAGCCACCCGCTCCTGAGTTGTAGTCGTGAAACTCCGGCCCAATTGCCAGGATCTTTGAGGCCTCCTTGCGAATATGGGCTGCCAAACCAGTGATGTTTTCAGAGGAGTCCGGTATGTAAGTGCTACACTCTCTTCCTACAATGCCACATGTTCCCCCCTTCTCCGCCAGAATAAAATCCAACGGCAAGCGAATCTGTCAGGCAATAGTTCTCTCTGCCACTAATTCTGTTGATATGACCTGAAGCGCTTGGCTGCCCTCACTGAGAGCAAATGCAATTTCGTTAGACAGTCTCTCGAGTGCGGAGGCCATGTTTATTAGCTCTCTTGCTGATTTTGCGTGATTATATGGTGGAAAGGCTATTATCCACAACCGTTGCACTTCGGTAATGCCACGACGGTTCCGAAGGGCCGGGGACTGGATCAGAGTCGTAGCCTTCCTAATGTGCGGAACGACATGAGCTAAAAAGCAACACCCTCTCCATTTAGGGCTGCTAACCGTTAACCACTTCTGTGGTCGGCCCGGAGCCATGGAGGGGCAGCGATACTGGTTAGTTTAAGGTCTGAAACTTCTTTGAAAGGAGCAAGTCCCCAATTTCGATCAAAGCGCGGGATGTACCATCCAGTGAACCGAATGAGTCCCCAAAATCTTTGTGCCTCCATATTGGGCAACTGTACGTCCGTATCTGTACTATTAACAAAGAACCACACATTCATTCGTTCGGTATAATTAAGGGGCATTGCCCATAAGGGGATTCCGCTATCTACCCGGTTCGGGATGTGCGTAAATACCCAACAGGAGGAGGCATTTGTTACCTGTGCATATTCATATTGTAAAGCCAGAAAGGTATTCTTAATGATAGCATGTTTCATGTGAGAACATTTGGTGTCAGAAAGCATATTCAGAAAAATCACAATAAAAACGTAGCAGGCTGACATGCTTCATCATGTTTCGGCTGGGTCGAGGCCTTCTATTGTTCGGAACCTATCGTAAATATAATAAATGATTCAAGCGTTATACAATTTTAACTGAGTGCAATGTTTCCAGCGTCCTATGCCTTATGTGTCTCCGTATGCCCAAGTGAAGATAACTGCGAGATAAGATTTTTAAGTTACATCGTTTCCACAATTATTTCAATGTCCTGGGATACAGTTCAATTATCTGGTCTGCACTGCCTGTGAGATTGGTGGAGGCAGATATAACAGTGGCTTTCAAATTTCAATGCGAGAAACGCCAGCAATCAAATGCATGTCTCTGGGGAAAGGACGATGTGCACCCAAACCTGGAGTTTGCCCTGAATGTTACCCACCATGGCGCTTAGGATCACGGTAATACTTTTCTACAATGTGTCCGTGCTTTAACCCAGCGTCAGCTTTAGCTCACTGGTTACTTCACAGCATCAACTAAATTGTAAGTTCGGACATGTCTCACCATGGGCGCTGCCTGGCGTTTTTAATATTTCCAAAACATGTGTGTTGCATAAATAAAAGCAGCAGCACATTTATAATTGGAAGTTGGTGTATTTTGTTTCGAGATAACATTAACCTGTTTGAAAAAGTTGCTTATGCCACGTGTTTACTTTCTGACCTCACACTGCGGAAACCCAAGTTCGAATCCAGCTCTGTACAACAACTGACCTATCACACATTGTCAATTACTCACAACCTAAGTTGTGGAAAAGAGCACTAACAATCATCTGTTATACATTTTGTGAAATTTCAGAACAAGATTGGTTACGCAGGCAAATTGATTAATCCATTTTTTGTCCAAGTACAGCGCTGTTCCCCAGATCTCCAAGAAAGCTCAGGGAGTTCGAAAGCATCCAGGACCAAGCAGTGCGCTTGATTGCTCCTCCTGCCACAGGAATTCAATCCCTCCAACAGCCATCCCAAAATGCACCGCAGTAATTTAACAAAGTTCCTCAGGTAATTGTCCCTTAGACAGCACCTTCCAGACCTACGACCACTATCATTTTGAAGAACTAGACAAGCCCCGACTTGGGAAAATCACCAACTGGAATTTCCCCTCAAAATCACTCACCACTCCCACTTGGACCCATATAAACGTTACTTGGCGGTAACGGGGTGAAAAATCATTTAGGTTCATCCATAAAAGCTCGTTGGGTGTACCCAAACCTCACAGTCTGCAACGTTTCAAGAAAGCAGCTCACCACCACCTTCTGAAGAGCAACTGGGAATGGGCAATAAATTCTGTCCTAACCAGCAACTTTCACATCCAGTAAAAGTAATCTTTTTAATGCATTGATACTTTGAATTTCTGGGGCCTGGAATGAACTGTTCTGCATACTTAAAAAATATATAGAGTACTCAATGCATTTTTTTCAAATAAGGGGCAATTTCGTGTGGCCAATCCACCTATCATGCACATCTTTGGTTGTGGGGGAGAACCCAACGCAAATACGGGGCCAATGTGCAAACTCTACACGGACAGAAGGGCAAAGTTTAAAGTAGATGTACGAGGCACGTTTTTACACAGAGGGTAGTGGGTGCCTGATACTCGCTACCGGAGGAGGTGGTGGAAACAGGGACGATAGTGACATTTAAGGGGCATCTTGACAAATACATGAATAGGATGGGAATAGAGGGATACGCAACCAGGAAGAATAGACGATTGTAGATTAGTCGGGCAGCAATGTCGGCACGGGCTTGGAGGGCCGAAGGGCCTGTTCCTGTGCTGTACACTTCTTTGTTTTTTGTTGACAGTGACCCAGAGCCGAAATCTAACTTGGGAACTCGGCGTCGTGAGGCAGCAGTGCTAACCACTGGGCCATTGTACTGTCTCTGTCTGTCGTTCTAACGGTGGAATGAATCATGTAACTTCTACTTCAGAAGAAACTAAATCGAAGTTTTAGATTTCTAAGAGCATGAATCCTGGAAGATAGAAACAATGTGCTTGCTGCAGTAAGGTGGAAGGGAGTGGTGTGCAATGTATTCCAGCATTAAACGCTCTCTCCCCCTTTCTGTCTTTACCACTCTCCTTTATTCTGTTTCTGTTTTGTTTCTATTAGTATCGGGTGAAGATTTGATTAGCTGTGAGTCTCTTGATCAAGATATTCTTCTACACTTTTTCCAGTCAGACACATTCTGCGACCTTGTTGTTTTTTTTGACATCTGCAAACATGATGAATAATTGGAAATTCACAACATAGAAGCGGCTCTTTGTTCCGCAATTATTGTGCCTGCCGCCATTATTACTATTACACAGATACGTCGTCAGATAAATGAAGACAGGAGTTTGGAGATCTTGCTGAACTTGAACAAGACATTGGGAAGGATACACTTGGAATACTGTGTACAGTTCTGGTCACCCTAATATAGAAAGGATGTTATTAACCTAGAATGAGGGCAGAAAATATTTGCTCGGTTGCTACTGTACTTGATGGTTTGAGTTATAAGGAGAGGCTCGATCGGCTCGAACGTTTGTCTTGGAGGCTCGGAGCGATCATGACGGCGACTATAAAATAATGCGGGGCATAGATATTGTAGATGTTCCCAAACGTAATGGAATCCAAAGCTAGAGGGCAAAGGTTGAAGGTGAGAGGGGAGAGATACAAAAGGGTCCAGGTGAACATTTTGTTCGCATGAGGGTGGAGAGTGTTTGAAATATTGACAGAAGGACAGCCGTCTACAATTCTGCCTTTTAAAAAGTATCTAGATATGTATGTGGAGAAGATGGGTATAGAGGAATATGACTAAATTTGGGCAATGGGACTGGCTTTGTGTAGTAAAAACTGGGAGGCATGGACAAGTTAGGTCAAAGCACATATTTCCATGCGGTGAACATCGATGACTCTATCACCTGCCCCACCTCAGGATCTGTGTTGCTGCAGATTGGAGTTCTCCATCTAGATGTCCAAATCGGTTTGAAGTTTTGCCGTGGGTGTCTGTCTCGATTTTTCCTATCGACAGTGAACTTTGAGGGAATGAAAGTATCTGAGGAACAGGCAGCAAATTACATTGAGGCAAAAGCTCAGCTGTGATCAAACTGAATGTTGGGGCAGGGGTGATTATCCGCATAGTCTCCCGATGTTGTCATTTGCGATCGGTTCCAGTTGCCACAGCATCGCAGATGAAGATAGCTGCGAGTTAAGATTTTTAAGTTACAAGATTTCAACAATTACTTCAATGTCCTGGGATACAGTTCAATGATCTGGTCTGCACTGCCTGTGACATTGGTGGAGGCAAATACAACAGTGGCTTTCAAATGCCAAAGCCAGAAACGACCGCAATCAAATGCATGTCTCTGGGGAAAGGTCGGTCGAGTGAGATTGAATGATCTGCTAATCTAAAGAGCCGCTGATGTTAAACGGAATGAATGTCCTCCTTCGGTACTTCACGCACTTTTATGTTTTTGGTCACGTCTGGCTGTGAGGTAATGTGCATCAACACCTGGAGTTTTTCCTGAATGTGACCTACCACTACGAGTAGGATAACGGTAATCCTTTTCTCCAATGTGTCCGTGGTTTACGCCAGCGTCAGCTTTAGCTCGCTGGTTACTTCACAGCATCAACTAAATTGTAAGTTCGGACCTGTGTCACCATGGGCGCTACCTGGCATTTTTAATATTTCCAAAACATGTGTGTTGCATAATTAAAAGCAGCAGACATTTATAATTTGTAGTTGGTGCATTTTGTATAGAGCGAACATTAACCTGTTTGAAAAAGATGCTTCTGCCACGACTTTATTTTCTGATCTCACACTGTGGAAACCCAAGTTCGATTCCAGCTCTGTACAATAACTGACCTATCCCACATTGTCAATTACTCACAACGTAAATTGTGGAAAAGAGCATTAACAATCATTTATTATACATCTTGTGAAATTTCAGAACAAGATTGGTTCCGCAGGAAAATTGATTAATCCATTTTTTGTCCAAGTGAAACGCTGTTCCCCAGATCTCCAAGAAAGCTCGTGGAGTTCGAAAGCATCCCGTACCAAGCAGTGCGCTTGATTGCTCCTCCTGACACAGGCATTCAATCCCTCCAACAGCCATCCCAAAATGCACCGCAATAATTCAACAAATTTCCTCAGGCAATTGTCCCTTAGACAGCACCTTCCATACCTACGACCACTATCATTTTGAAGAACTAGACAAGCCCCTACTTGGGAAAACCACCAACTGGAATTTCCCCTCAAAATCACTCACCACTCCCACTTGGACCCATATAAACGTTCCTTCGCGGTAACGGGTAAACAATCATTTAGCTTCCTCCATAAAAGAACGTTGGGTGTACCCAAACCTCACGGATTGCAACGTTTCAAGAAAGTAGCTCACCACCACCTTCTGAAGGGTAACTGGGAATGGGCAATTAATTCTGTCCTAACCAGCAACTTTCACATCCAGTAAAAGTGATCTTTTTAATGCATCGATGCTTTGAATTTCTGGAGCCTGGGATGAACTGTTCTGCATTCTTTAAAAATAAACAGAGAGTACTCAATTCGTTTTTTTTCAAATAAGGGGCAATTCCGTGCGGCCAATCCACCTATCATGCACATCTTTGGTTGTGGGGGAGAGTCCAATGCAAATATGGGGCCAATGTGCAACTCCACACGGACAGAAGGCAAGGTTTCGAGTAGATGAACGAGGCCAGTTTCTTTACACAGAGGGTACTGGGTGCCTGGACTCGCTACCAGAGGAGGTGGTGGAAGCAGGGACGATAGTGACATTTAAGGGGCATCTTGACAAATACATGAATAGGATGGTAATAGGATGGGCACGGGAGCAATATTTCAGAAGGTGAGAGCATTGAGGGAGAACTAGGGAATAGGGACAGTGGGGCTCTGAGACAGAGCAGACAGGGAGAAGTTGCTGAACACAGCGGGTCTGGTGGCCTGAAGTGCATATGTTTTAATGCAATAAGTATTACGGGTAAGGCAGATGAACTTATAGCTTGGATTGGTACTTGTAACTATGATGTTGTTGCCATTACAGAGACCTGGTTGAGGGAAGGGCAGGATTGGCAGCTAAACGTTCCAGGATTTAGATGTTTCAGGTGGGATAGGGGGGATGTAAAAGGGGAGGCGGAGTTGCGCTACTGGTTCGGGAGAATATCACAGCTATACTGCGAGAGGACACCTCAGAGGGCAGTGAGGCTATATGGGTAGAGATCAGGAATAAGAAGGGTGCAGTCACAATGTTGGGGGTTTACCACAGGCCTCCCAACAGCCAGCGGGAGATAGAGGAGCAGATAGGTAGACAGATTTGGAAAAGAGTAAAAACAACAGGGTTGTGGTGATGGGAGACTTCAACTTCCCCAATATTGACTGGGACTCACTTAGTGCCAGGGGCTTAGACGGGGCGGAGTTTGTAAGGAGCATCCAGGAGGGCTACTTAAAAAAATATGTAGACAGTCCAACTCGGGAAGGGGCGGTACTGGACCTGGTATTGGGGAATGAGCCCTGCCAGGTGGTAGATGTTTCAGTAGGGGAGCATTTCGGGAACAGTGACCACAATTCAGCAAGTTTTCAAGTACTGGTGGACTAGGATGAATGTGCTAAATTGGGGGAAGGCTAATTATAACAATATTAGGCGGGAACTGAAGAACATAGATTGGCAGCGGATGTTTGAGGGCAAATAAACATCTGACATGTGGGAGGCTTTCAAGTGTCAGTTGAAAGGAATTCAGGACCGGCATGTTCCTGTGAGAAAGAAGGATAAATACGGCAATTTTCGGGAACCTTGGATAACGAGAGATATTGTAGGCCTCGTCAAAAAGAAAAAGGAGGCATTTGTCAGAGCTAAAAGGCTGGGAACAGACGAAGCCTGCGTGGAATATAAGGAAAGTAGGAAGGAACTTAAGCAAGGAGTCAGGAGGGCTAGAAGGGGTCACGAAAAGTCATTGGCAAATAGGGTTAAGGAAAATTCCAAGGCTTTTTACACGTACATAAAAAGCAAGAGGGTAGCCAGGGAAAGGGTTGGCCCACTGAAGGATAGACAAGGGAATCTACGTGTGGAGCCAAGGAAATGGGCGAGGTACTAAATGAATACTTTGCATCAGTATTCACCAAAGAGAAGTAATTGGTAGATGTTGAGTCTGGAGAAGGGTGTGTAGATAGCCTGGGTCACATTGAGATCCAAAAAGACGAGGTGTTGGGTGCCTTAAAAAATATTAAAGTAGATAAGCCCCCAGGGCCTGATGGGATCTACCCCAGATTACTGAAGGAGGCTGGAGAGGAAATTGCTGTGGCCTTGACAGAAATCTTTGGATCCTCACTGTCTTCAGGGGATGTCCCGGAGGACTGGAGAATAGCCAATGTTGTTCCTCTGTTTAAGAAGGGTAGCAAGGATAATCCAGGGAACTACAGGCCGCTGAGCCTTACTTCAGTGGTAGGGAAATTACTGGAGAGAATTCTTCGAGACAGGATCTACTCCCATTTGGAAGCAAATGGACGTATTAGTGAGAGGCAGCATGGTTTTGTGAAGGGGAGGTCGTGTCTCACTAATTTGATAGAGTTTTCGAGGAGGTCACTAAGATGATTGATGCAGGTAGGGCAATGGATGTTGTCTATATGGACTTCAGTAAGGCCTTTGACAAGGTCCCTCATGGGAGACTAGCACAAAAGGTGAAGTAACACGGGATCAGGGGGGAGCTGGCAAGGTTGGTACAGAACTGGCTAGGTCATAGAAGGCAGAGAGTAGCAATGGGAGGATGCTTTTCTAATTGGAGAGCTGTGACCAGTGATGTTCCACAGGGATCAGTGTTGGGACTTTTGCTCTTTGTAGTATATATATATGATTTGGAGGAAAATGTAACTGGCCTGATTAGTAAGTTTGCAGACGACACAAAGGTTGGTGGAATTGCGGATAGCGATGAGGACTGTCTGAGGATACAGCAGGATTTAGTTTGCTTGGAGACTTGGGCGGAGAGATGACAGATGGAGTTTAATCCGGACAAATGTGAGGTAATGCATTTTGGAAGGTCTAATGCAGGTAGGGAATATACAGTGAATGGTAGAACCCTCAAGAGTATTGAAAGTCAAAGAGATCTAGGAGTACAGGTCCACAGGTCATTGAAAGGGGCAACACAGGTGGCGAAGGTAGTCAAGAAGACATACGGCATGCTTGCCTTCATTGGCCGGGGCATTGAGTATAAGAATTGGCAAGTCATGTTGCAGCTGTATAGAACCTTAGTTAGGCCATACTTAGAGTATAGTGTTCAATTCTGGTCGCCACACTACCAGAAGGATGTGGAGGCTTTAGAGAGGGTGCAGGAGAGATTTACCAGAATGTTGTCTGGTATGGAGGGCATTAGCTATGAGGAGCGGTTGAATAAACTCGGTTTGTTCTCAATGGAACGAAGGAGGTTGAGGGGAGACCTGATAGAGGTCTACAAAATTATGAGGGGCATAGACAGAGTGGATAGTCAGAGGCTTTTCCCCAGGGTAGAGGGGTCAATTACTAGGGGGCATAGGTTTAAGTTGAGAGGGGCAAGGTTTAGAGTAGATGTACGAGGCAAGTTTTTTACGCAGAGGGTAGTGGGTGCCTAGAGCTCGCTACCGGTGGAGGTGGTGGAAGCAGGGACGATAGTGACATTTAAGGGGCATCTTGACAAATACATGACTAGGATGGGAATAGAGGGATACGGATCCAGGAAGTGTAGAAGATTGTAGTTTAGTCGGGCAGCATGGTCGGCACGGGCTTGGAGGGCCGAAGGGCCTGTTCCTGTGCTGTACATTTCTTTGTTCTTTGTTCTTTATTGACAGTGACCCAGAGCCGAGATCGAACTTGAGAACACGGCGTCGTGAGGTAACAGTGCTAACCACTGGGCCATTGTGCTGTCTCGTTTGTCAGTTTAACGGTGGAATGAATCATGTAACTTCTACTTCAGAGGAAACTGGATCGAAGGTCTTTCTGAGAGCATGAATCCTGGGAGATAGAAACAATGTGCTTGCTGCAGTAAGGTGGAAGGGAGTGGTGTGCAATGTACTCCAGCATTAAATGCTCTCTTCCCCTTTCTCCCTTGACCACTCTCCTTTATTCTGTTTCTGTTTTGTTTCGATCGGTATTGGGTCAAGGTGTGATTTGCTGTGGGTCTCTTGATCAAGATATTCTTCTACATTTTTTCCAGTCAGACACATTCTGCGACTTTGTTGTTTTTTTTAACCTCTGCAAACATGATGAATAATCGGAAATTCACAACACAGAAGCGGCTCTTTGTTCCGCAATTACTGTGCCTGTCGCCATTATTACTATTATACAGACACATGGTAGAATAATTGAATACAGGAGTTTGGAAATCTTGCTTAACTTGAACAAGACATTGGGAAGGACACACTTGGAATACTGTGTACAGTTCTGGTCACCCTAATATTGAAAGGATGTTATTAATCTAGAATGAGAGCAGAAAAGATTTGCGAGGTTGCTACCGGGCTTGATGGGTTGAGTTATAAGGAGAGGCTCGATAGGCTCGAACATTTTTCTTGGAGACTCGGAGTGATCATGGCGGCGACTATAAAATAATGCGGGGCATAGATATTGTAGATGTTCCTAAAGGTGATGGAATCCAAACCTAGAGGGCCAAGGTTTAAGGTGCGAACGGAGAGATACAAAAGGATCCAGGTGAACATTTATTTCGAACTGAGGGTGGTGAGTGTTTGAAATATTGGCAGTAGTACAGCCGTCTACAATTCTGCCTTTTAATAAGTATTTAGATATTTATGTGGAGAAAATGGGTACAGAGGAATATCACCAAATGTGTGCAATCGGGCAGGCTTTGTGTCGTAAAAACTGGGAGGCATGGACAAGTTAGGCCGACGCCCCTATTTCCATGCGGTGAGCTTCTACGAATCTGTCACCTGTCCCACTTTCCAGATCTGTGTCGCTGTAGATTGGAGTACTCCATCTATATGTCAAAATCGGTTTGAAATTTTGCTGTGGGTGTCTGCCTCGATTTTTCTTATCGACAGTGAACTTTGAGGGAATGAAAGTATCTGAGGAACAGGCAGCAAATGGCATTGAGGCAGAAGCTCAGCTGTGATTAAACTGAATGTTGGGGCAGGAATGATTATCCGCATAGTCTCCCAATGTTCTCATTTGCGATCAGTTCCAGTTGACACAGCACTCGCAGATGAAGATATCTGCGAGATAAGATTTTTAAGTTCCATGTTTCCAACAATTATTTCAATGTCCTGGGATACAGCTCAATTATCTGGTCTGCACTGCCTGTGAGGTTGGTGGAGGCAGATACAACAGTGTCTTTCAAATGTCATTGCCAGAAACGACAGTAATCAAATGCATGCCTCTGGGAAAAGGTCGGTCGAGTGGGATTCAATGATCTGCTAATCTAAAGAGCCGCTGATGTTAACCAGAATGAATGTCCTCCTTCGGTACTTCACGCACTTTTATGTTTTTAGTCACGTCTGGCTGTAAGATGATGTGCATCAACACCTGGAGTTTTCCCTGAATGTGACCCACCACGGCGAGTAGGATCACGGTAATCCTTTTCTACAATGTGTCCGTGCTTTAATCCAGCGTCAGCTTTAGCTCACTGGTTACTTCACAGCATCAACTTAATTGTAAGTTCGGACCTGTCTCACCATGGGCGCTGCCTGGCGTTTTTTATATTTCCAAAACTTGTGTGTTGCATAAATAAAAGCAGCAGCACATTTATAATTGGAAGTTGGTGTATTTTGTTTTGAGCTAACATTAACCTGTTTGAAAAAGATGCTTATGCCACGTCTTCATTTTCTGATCTCATACTGCGGAAACCCAAGTTCGATTCCAGCTCTGTACAATAACTGACCTATCGCACATTGTCAATTACTCACAACGTAAATTGTGGGAAAGCGCATTAACAATCATCTATTATACATTTTGTGAAATTTCAGAACAAGATTGGTTCCGCAGGCAAATTGATTAATCCCTTTTTTGTCCAAGTGAAACGCTGTTCCCCAGATCTCCAAGAACGCTCAGGGAGTTCGAAAGCATCCTGTACCAAGCAGTGCGCTTGATTGCTCCTCCTGCCACAGGCATTCAATCCCTCCAACATCCATCCCAAAATGCACCGCAATAACTCAACAAATGTCCTAAGGCAATTGTCCCTGAGTTAGCACCTTCCATACCTACGACCACTATCATTTTGAAGAACTAGACAAGCCCCTACTTGGGAAAATCACCAACTGGAATTTCCCCTCAAAATCACTCACCACTCCCACTTGGACCCATATAAACGTTCCTTCGCGGTAACGGGAAAGAAAATCATTTAGCTTCCTCCATAAAAGCACGTTGGGTTTAGCCAATCTTCACTGACTGCAGCGTTTCAAGAAAGCAGCTCACCACCACCTTCTGAACGGCAACTGGGAATGGGCAATAAATTCTGTCCTAACCAGCAACTTTCGCATCCAGTAAAAGTGATCTTTTTAATGCATTACATTTGGAATACAGTGTACAGTTCTGGTCACCCTAATATAGAAAGGATATTATTAACCTAGAATGAGGGCAGAAAAGATTTGCTAGGTTGCTACCGGACTTGATGGTTTGAGTTATCAGGAGAGGCTCGAACATTTTTCTTGGAGGCTCGGATTGATCATGACGGCGACAATAAAATAATGCGGGGCATAGATATTGTAGATATTCCCAAAGGTAATGGAATCCAAAAGTAGAGGGCAAAAGTTAAAGGTGAGAGGGGTGAGATACAAAAGTGTCCAGGTGAACAATTTGTTCGCACTGAGGGTGGTGAGTGTTTGAAATATTGGCAGTAGTACAGCCGTCCACAATTCTGCCTTTTAAAAAGTTTTTAGATATTTATGTGGAGAAGATGGGTACAGAGGAATATCACCAAATGTGAGCAATCGGGCAGGCTTTGTGCATTAAAAACTGGGAGGCATGGACACGTTTGGCCAAAGCACCTATTTCCATGCGGTGAACTTCGATGACTCTATCACCTGTCCCACCTTCCAGATCTGTGTCGCTGCAGATTGGAGTACTCCATCTATGTGTCCAAATCGGTTTGAAGTTTTGCTGTGGGTGTCTGCCTCGATTTTTCTTATCGACAGTGAACTTTGAGGGAATGAAAGTATCTGAGGAACAGGCAGCAAATTACATTGAGGCAGAAGCTCAGCTGTGGTCAAACTGAATGTTTGGGAAGGAATGATTATCCGCATAATCTCCCTATGTTCTCATTTGCTATCTGTTCCAGTTGCCACAGCACTCGCAGATGAAGATATCTGCGAGCTAAGATTTTTAAGTTACATGTTTCCAACAATTATTTCAATGTCCTGGGATGCAGTTCAATTATCTGGTCTGCACTGCCTGTGAGATTGGTGGAGGCAGATACAACAGTGACTTTCAAATGTCAATGCCAGAAACGACAGCAATCAAATTCATGCCTCTGGGGAAAGGTCGGTCGAGTGGGACTGAATTATCTGCTAATCTAAAGAGCCGCTGAGGTTAAACGGAATGAATGTCCTCCTTCGTCGGTACTTCACGCACTTTTATGTTTTTGGTCAAGTCTGGCTGTGAGGTGATGTGCATCAACACCTGGAGTTTTCCCTGAATGTGACCCACCACGGCGAGTAGGATCACGGTAATCATTTTCTACAATGTGTCCGTGGTTTAAGCCAGCGTCAGCTTTAGCTCACTGGTTACTTCACAGCATCAACTTAATTGTAAGTTCGGTCCTGTCTCACCGTGGGCGCTGCCTGGCGTTTTAAATATTTCCAAAACATGTGTGTTGCATAAATAAAAGCAGCATACATTAATAATTGGAAATAGGTGTATTTTGTTTCGAGGTAACATTAACCTGTTTGAAAAAGTTGCATATGCCACGTCTTTAGTTTCTGATCTCTCACTGCGGAAACCCAAGTTCGATTCCAGCTCTGTACAATAACTGACCTATCACACATTGTCAATTACTCACAACGTAAATTGTGGAAAAGAGCATTAACAATCATTTATTATACATTTTGTGAAATTTCAGAACTAGATTGGTTCCGCAGGCAAAATGATTGATCCATTTTTTGTCCAAGTGAAACGCTCTTCCCCAGATGTCCAAGAACGCTCAGGGAGTTCGAAAGCATCCCAGACCAAACAGTGCGCTTGATTGCTCCTCCTGCCACAGGCATTCAATCCCTCTAATAGCCATCCCAAAATGCAACGCAATAACTCAACAAGTTTCCTGATGCAATTGTCCCTTAGACAGCACCTTCCATGCCTAAGACCACTATCATTTTGAAGAACTAGACAAGCCCCTACTTGGGAAAATCGCCAACTGGACTTTCACATCAAAATCACTCACCACTCCCACTTGGACCCATATAAACGTTCCTTCGCGGTAACGGGGGAAAAAAATCATTTAGCTTCCTCCATAAAAGCACGTTTGGTGTACCCAAACCTCACGGACTGCAACGTTTCAAGAAAGCAGCTCACCACCACCTTCTGAAGGGCAACTGGGAATGGGCAATAAATTCTGTCCTAACCAGCAACTTTCACATCCAGTAAAAGTGATCTTTTTAATGCATTGATTCTTTGAATTTCTGGGGCAAGGAATGAACGGGTCTGCATTCTTTAACAATAAATATATAGTACTCAATTCATTTTTTTCAAATAAGGGGCAATTTCGTGTGGCCAATCCACCTATCATGCACATCTTTGGTTGTGGGGGAGAATCCAACGCAAATATGGGGCCAATGTGCAAACTCCAGACGGACAGAAGGCAAGGTTTAGAGTAGATGAAAGAGGCAAGTTTTTTTACACAGAGGGTAGTGGGTGCCTGGAACTCGCTACGGAAGGAGGTGGTGGAAGCAGGGACGATAGTGACATTTAAGGGGCATCTTGACAAATACATGAATAGGATGGGAATAGAGGGATACGGACCCAGGACGTGTAGAATATTGTAGTTTAGTCGGGCAGCATGATCAGCACGGGCTTGGAGGGCCGAAGGGCCTTTTCCTGTGCTGTACCTTTCTTTGTTCTTTGTTCCTTGTTGACAGTGACCCAGAGCCGAGATCGAACTTGAGAACACGGCGTCGTGAGGCAGCGGGGCTCACCACTGGGCCATTGTGCTGTCTCGTTTGTCGGTCTAACGGTGGAATGAATCATGTAACTTCTACTTCAGAGGAAACTGGATCTAAGGATTTCTAAGAGCATGAATCCTGGAAGCTAGAAACAATGTGCTTGCTGCAGTAAGGTGGAAGGGAGTGGTGTGCAATGTACTCCAGCATTAAACGCTCTCTCCCCCTTTCTGTCTTTACCACTCTCCTTTATTCTGTTTCTGTTTTGTTTCTATTAGTATCGGGTGAAGATTTGATTAGCTGTGAGTCTCTTGATCAAGATATTCTTCTACATTTTTTCCAGTCAGACTCATTCTGCGACTTTGTTGTTTTTTTTAACCTCTGCAAACATGATGAATAATTGGAAATTCACAACAGAGAAGCGGCTCTTTGTTCCGCAATTACTGTGTCTGTCGCCATTATTACTATTATACACATACATGGTCAGATAATTGAATACAGGAGTTTGGAGATCTTGCTTAACTTGAACAAGACATTGGGAAGGAAACACTTGGATACTGTGTACAGTTCTGGTCACTCTAATATAGAAAGGATGTTATTAACCTAGAATGAGGGCAGAAAATATTTACTAGTTTGCTACCGGACTTGATGGTTTGAGTTATAAGGAGAGGCTCGATAGCCTCGAACATTTTTCTTGGAGCCTCGGAGTGATCATGACGGCGACTATAAAATAATGCGGGGCATTGATATTGTAGATGTTCCCAAAGGTAATGGAATCCAAACCTAGAGGGCAAAGGTTTAAGTTGCGAGGGGAGAGATACAAAAGGGTCCAGGTGAACATATTTTCGCACTGAGGGTGGTGAGTGTTTGAAATATTGGCAGTAGTACAGCCGTCTACAATTCTGCCTTTTAATAAGTATTTAGATATTTATGTGGAGAAGATGGGCACAGAGGAATATGACCAAATGTGGGCAATCGGGCAGGCTTTGTGTAGTAAAAACTGGGAGGCATGGACAAGATAGGCCGGCGCACCTATTCCCATGCGGCGAACTTCGATGAATCTATCACCTGTCCCACTTTCCAGATCTGTGTCGCTGCAGATTGGAGTACTCCATCTATATGTCAAAATCGGTTTGAAATGTTGCTGTGGGTGTCTGACTCGATTTTCCTTATCGACAGTGAACTTTGAGGGAATGAAAGTATCTCAGGAACAGGAACCAAATTACATTGAGGCAGAAGCTCGGCTGTGATTAAACTGAATGTTGGGGGCAGGAATGATTATCCGCATAGTCTACCTATGTTGTAATGTGCGATCAGTTCCAGTTGCCACAGCACTCGCAGATGAAAATATCTGCGAGATAAGATTTTTAAGTTACATGTTTCCAACAATTTTTTCAATGTCCTGGTATACAGTTCAATTATCTGGTCTGCACTGCCTGTGAGATTGGTGGAGGCAGATACAACAGTGGCTATAAAATGTCGAAGCCAGAAACGACAGCAATCAAATGCATGCCTCTGGGAAAAGGTCGGTCGAGCGGGATTGAAGGATCTGCTAATCTAAAGAGCCGCTGATGTTAAACGGAATGAATGTCCTCCTTCGGTACTTCACGGACTTTTATGTTTTTGGTCACGTCTGACTGTGAGATGATGTGCATCAACACCTGGAGTTTTCCCTGAATGTGACCCACCACGGCGAGTAGGATAACGGTAATCCTTTTCTACAATGTGTCCGTGCTTTAAACCAGCGTCAGCTTTAGCTCACTGGTTACTTTACAGCATCAACTTAATTGTAAGTTCGGACCTGTCTCACCATGGGCGCTGCCTGGCGTTTTTAATATTTCCAAAACATGTGTGTTGCATAAATAAAAGCAGCAGCACATTTATAATTGGAAGTTGGTGGATTTTGTTTTGAGCTAACATTAACCTGTTTGAAAAAGATGCTTATGCCACGTCTTTATTATCTGATCTCACACTTCGGAAACCCAAATTCGTTTCCAGCTCTCTACAATAACTGACCTATCACACATTGTCAATTACTCACAACGTAAATTGTGGAAAAGAGCTTTAACAATCATCTATTATCCATTTTTTGAAATTTCGGAACACAATTGGTTCCGCAGGCAAATTGATTAATCCATTTTTTGTCCAAGTGAAACGCTGTTCCCCAGATCTTCAAGAACGCTCATGGAGTTCGAAAGCATCCCGGACCAAGCAGTGCGCTTGATTGCGCCTCCTGCCACAGGCATTCAATCCCTCCAACAGCCATCCCAAAATGCAACGCAATAACGCAACAAATTTCCTCGGGCAATTGTCCCTTAGACAGCACCTTCCATACCTACGACCACTATCATTTTGAATAACTAGACAAGCCACTACTTGGGACAATCACCAACTGGAATTTCCCATCAAAATCACTCACCACTCCCACTTGGACCCATATATACGTTCCTTCGCGGTAACAGGGGAAAAAAGTCATTTAGCTTCCTCCATAAAAGCACGTTGGGTGTACCCAAACCTCACGGCCTGCAACGTTTCAAAACAACAGCTCACCACCACCTTCTGTAGGGCAACTGGGAATGGGCAATGCATCCTAATCCTGTCCTAACCAGCAACTTTCACATCCAGTGCTGTCCCCACCCCCGACTTTCTGTCAGGAATGTCCCCCTCGGTGTGTTTCCTGTACCTGCTAAGGAAGACACTTGTCCTGTCGATGGTTATGTTAATTCAGCAGACAGCCACAGATTCACAATGTCCTGTCGTTATTTCTGTCTTTGTTTGACATTTGTTCCCTCTGAATTTCTGACATGTTGGGAATGACCATTCGTCTGTCGCCTTAGGAAGGCTTTCCATAGAATGAGTAAAAACCAGCAAGAAATCACAGAATGTGAGTTAAACACAACTTCATTCCTGCTTCCATTTAGAGAGAAGATTCCTGGCCAGACAAACAAAGCTCATTGCAAAGTTTCAATTCATATTTTACTTGTTGTTCACGGACAGATTTATTTAATGAGCTGCTTGAGAAATTTGGATTCAATTTCATTTACTCACTCTGTGAGATGTAAAGTTTATTCTTGAATAAATACAGGGTCATCGGCAACAACATCATTTTATTAGACAAGAAGGTTCAATGAGATCTTTCACTGAAATCCTCTGATGTCAATTCCTCAGATTAGAATTTAGAATGACACAATTTATATTCAATGAAAACGGTCAGTTTGATAACCCCAACTGCTTTCTGTTACCTCGCCCCTCACGCTCCTCTCTCACCTTGTTTTTAATTTGGGGAATTCTGCAGGCAGCTTGTGCACAGGAAGAGCCCCAAAAATGGTGGCACTTTCAAAATTAAGTTCAGAGTCTCCGAAGATGGATTTCTTTCTCTCTTTCTACTTGAACATGTACAAACTGACAGCAGGCATATTGATTGCACAGTAAGATTCCACAATCAGAAATGTGATCATGTTGGAAAATTCCCCCACGTCCCCTGTGGAAAGGATGAATTAACTCCCTCATTCCCACCTTTAAGTTTAAGACTTTTAACTCAAGACCTTCAAACCCATTTTGCAGTCCGTGAGCTAATTTTTTAAAAATGTGGTCATTATTGCTGTGTTTTTTGAAAATATTATCATTCCGATGAGGACGGACATAACAAAATACAAACAATCAGTCACAACACAAACAAAATACTATTCTCCTCATTTGAGATTTATTCCTTTATTTCCATTAAACCTTTCCCCTCTTCCCTCCCCTTACCCACTGGCAATAAACAGATCTGTAAATAGAGACAAGAACAGCTTCCATCTCGTCCAGAACCCCCCACCTGAGCCACAAAGGGCTAGCTTTAGTTTCTCAAGTTTAAGGAATTCCGCAATATCCCTCAACCATGTCGATATTTTTGGCGGATCTTCTGACTTCCCTCCCAATAATATTAGCCTCTGGGCGATCAATGTGGCAAAGGCCACCACATCGGCCCCGTCCACATCGATGCTTTGAATTTCTGGGGCCTGGGATGAACTGTTCTGCATTCTTTAAAAATAAACAGAGAGTACTCAATTCATTTTTTTCAAATAAGGGGCAATTTCGTGTGGCCAATCCACCTATCATGCACATCTTTGCTTGTGGGGGAGAATCCAACGCAAATACGGGGCCAATGTGCAAACTCCACACCGACAGAAGGGCAAGGTTTAGAGTAGATGAACGAGGCAAGTTTTTTTACGCAGAGGGTAGTGGGTGCCTGGAACTCGCTACCGGAGGAGGCGGTGAAAGCACGGACGATAGTGACATTTAAGGGGCATCTTGACAAATGCATGAATAGGATGGGAATAGAGGGATACGGACCCAGGACGTGTAGACGATTATTGCAACTTACAGGATACTGCGAGGCCTGGAGCGAGTAGACGTGGAGAGGATGTTTCCACTTGTAGGAAACGCTGGAAGCAGAGGACACAACGTCAGACGAAAGGGATGAGTCTTTAAAACAGAGATGAGGAGGAATTTCTTCAGCCAGAGGGTAGTGAATCTGTGGAACTCTTTACCGCAGAAGGCTTTGGAGGGCAATTCACTGAGTGTGTTCAGACACAGATAAATTCTCACACGGGCCTGGCTGTCTTCGCTCTGGTCTGTTCCTGCTTGTCACCGATCCTATCCCAGCGAAACAAGGTCCAATTGCCTGCACAAGTGACGACCCATCAAAAGCGGACATTAGTTGCGTGGTAGCGTGCGGAATGGTCCTACAGAAGAACAGATTAATCAGGGGGTCAGGGGTTATGGGGAGAAGGCACGAGAATTGGGTTGAGAAAATTATCACCCATGATTGAATGGCGGAGCAGTCTCGATGGGCCTATGTCTTATGGTAATGTCAGACTTAATAATCCGGGAGGTGAGGGGGGTCAGAATGAGCAAAGGAGAATCGCTGTGACAAGATGGGGACAAACAAATGTGAAAGAACAAACCGCCTGGAAGAAGGAACTGTTCTACGTTTGCAGATGATACAAAGATCTGTAAAAGGACAGATAGTACTGAAGAATCAGGCGGGAAGCAGAAGGGTTTGCATAGGGAAGCAGAATGGGAAAATGCAATGTGGAAAAGTTTGGCGTTATGAACTTTGGAAGGGAACTGGAGGAACAGAAATTCAGAAGCACAAAGGAACTTAGGAATCCTTGTTCACGATTCTCTTAAGGTTAATGGGCATGTCAAATTGGCAGTTAGGATGCAATGTCAGCATTCATGTCAAGAGGGCTAGAATACAAGACCAGAGATGTACTTCTGAGGCTGTATAAGGTTCTGGTCAGACCCCATTTGGACTATTGTGAGCAGTTTTCGGCCACGTATCTAAGGAAGAATGTCCTGGCCTTGGAAAGGGTCCAGAGCAGGTTCACAAGAAAGATCCTTGGAGAATGAAAGGTTTTGTCATATGAGGAAAGGTTGCGGACTCTGGGTCTGTACTCATTGGAGTTCAGAAGGATGAGGGGGAATCGTATTGAAACTGACATGTGCTGCGAGGCCTGGATAGAGTGGACTTGGAGTGGATGTTACCACTTGCAGGAAAATCTAGAACCAGAGGATACAATCTCAGACTAAAGGGACGACCCTTTCATACAGAGATGAGGAAGAATTTCTTCAGCCAGAGGGTGGTGAATCTGTGGAACTCTTGGGGCCGAATCACTGAGTGTCTTTGAGACGGAGATAGATAGGTTCTTGATTAATAAGGGGATCAGGGGTTATGGGGAGAATGTAGGAGACTGGGGATGAGAAAATAATCAGCCATGATTGAATGGTAGAGCAGACTTGATGGGCCGAGTGGCCTAATTTTGCTCCTATGTCTTATGATCTTTCATACAGAATAACAGATTCCCAAGAGTGAGTTCCAGATAGGGATTCATTTGCCTCACAATGCCATGCTCCCTGATGAATTCCAAACCTTAGAAACTGATTGTGTGCAGAGACTTTCTCCCCGTGTCTGTGTGGGTTTCCTCCGGGTGACCCGGCTTCCTCCCAAAGTCCAGCGATGTGCAGGTTAGGGGGATTGGCCATGATAAATGTGCAGGACCACGGGCTACGATGCAGCTTGGACCGAGGGCGAGTGCCCTTTCGGAGTCCTGTACAGAATCGATGGGTCGAATGGCCTCCTGCATCACTGCAGTGACACAGAGAGAATCATGGGATTAACAGTACAGAAGCAGGCCATTTGGCCGATCAATTCTGCACCGGCCCTTAGAAAGACCTCCCCACTTATGCCCTCGCCTCCATTTTATCCCCATACCCAATACCTGCACACTAAGGGATAATTGATCATGGCAAATCCACCTAACTTGCACATCTTTGGACTGTGAGAGGAAACCGCAGTTCCCGGATGAAACCCACACAGGCACTGGAAAGTAGTTCGAACTCCACACAGACAGTGACCCGAGGCCGGAATTGAACCCGGTCCCTGGAGCTGTGAGGCAGCAGTGCAAACCACTCTGCCGCTCGAAGGTAGGACCAAGAGCGCGGCAGAAACCGATTAGACCTCACACTTAATTGTAGGGATTTCCTGCTCTCTCTCTTTTTCAAAAATATTTACTTTGTGTTTCTGATGTGTCGGAGACATCAACATCACTGAAACAATTCACCGTCTCGGGACACATACTGTAAATAGCTTCTGTCAGTAAATTTACACTTGACTTCGGCACAAAACAGAAATGTCGATTCAAGCATTCCCAACCCCATATCCCTGTAAATATAAAACATACTCACATTTCCAGAAATATATGAAGTAGCAATTGATTTCAGCAGTTTTTTAGAGACATTTTTCCAAAGAACGAAACATTCATAAATTTTGCCCAAATTGTTTTAAAGTCTATTTCAAAGTCCTTGCAATTTTTTCTCAAATTCTGTGGAAAAACTGCTCATCTCTTAAACTGTACGGGAGTTTCAGGTATACAGAGTGAGAGGGAGAGAAACACAGGATGGGAGAGAGGGGACACACAGAGACAGGGAGAGTGAGAAAGAGAGAGTGAGAGACCCGGAGAGAGAGACACACACACACAGACAGACACATAAAGGCAGACGCACAGAGATATAGAGAAGAATATATTCAGAGATAAATACAGAGAGCGAGATGTAAACAGAGAGGGCCACAGTGAGAGGGTCAGTGAAAGAAGCGGACAGAAACACATGGAAAGAGATACGTGGAGAGAGATACACGGCGAGCGAGTCATGGCGATAGGGACACGGAGAGAAGGACATGGAGAGGTTGACAAAGAGAGAAGAATACAGAAAGACGGACAAAGATAGAGAGGCAGAGGGAGACAGAGAGAGGGACACGGACAGAGTGGCGCACAGAGACAGACAAAGAGACAGACACAGGGGCAGAGAGGGAGACACGGGGCCAGTGGGGCAGAAAGGGAGGAACAGAGGAAGGGTGATGGAAATTTGGAGCTGGTGTAGGCCATTCGGCCCTTCGAGCCTGCTCCGCTATGCAATGTGATCATGACCGATCCTCGATTTCACTGTCATATTGCGCTGCCTCCACATTCCTCTTGCTGCCATTAAAATCAAATATATATATATGTTTCTATCTTCAATTCATTCAGTGACTTGGCCTCCATTGCCTTCTGGGGTCGAATATTCCACAGGCTGACTACCCTCTGAGTGCAGAAATATTTCCTAATCTTAGTCCTAAAAATGGTCTATCCCGTATCCTTGAACTGTGTCCCCTGCTCCTTGGCTCCCGAACCAGGTAATACATCCTTCCTGCCTCTAGTCTGTCTTTCCCTGCAAGAATTGAATGCGTTTCAATCAGATCTGAAATTGGGCACAATTGTTCCTCTCTCTCTTCGTAGTACAGTGCCACCAATCAGCTATCAGGCGAAAAAAACCTTCCCAATGGCAACTCTACCCTTCTTACGTAGGGAGAGTAAAACTGCACGCAATATTCAAGGTGTTGTCTCACCTAGTGTCGGTATAACTGCACTCGGACAGCAGATATAGAATAAAGCACCTTCTACACTGTCCCATCGCAACATCCCAGGACTGGTACAGGACGGGGTTAGATACAGAGTAAACCTCCCTCTACACTGTCCCCCATCAAACACTGCCAGCATGGGTACAGCACGGGGTTAGATATAGATTAAAGCTGCCTCTACACTGTCCCCATCAAACACTCCCAGGAGAAGTACAGCACAGGGTGTGATACAAGGAACAAACAACAAAGAAAAGTACAGCATTTGAACAGGCTCTTCGACACTCCAAGCCTGCGCCGGCCATGCTGCCCGCCAAAACTAAACTCTTCTACACTTCCGGGGTCCGTATCCCTCTATTACCATCATATTCATGTATTTGTCAAGATGCCCCTTAAACGTCACTATCGTCCCTGCTTCCACCACCTCCTCCGGCAGCGAGTTCCAGGCACCCACTACACTCTGTGTAAAAAAACTTCCCTCGCACATTTCCTTGAAACCTTGCCCCTCGCACCTTAAACATATGCCCCTGCCCCCCCCCCCCCCCCACCCCCAGTCATTGACCCCTCTATCCTGGGAAAAAGTCTCTGGCATTCACTCTGTCTATGCCCCTAATGATTTTGTAGACCATGATCAGGTCGCCCCTCAACCTTCTTTTTTCCAGTGAGAACAAACAAGTTTATTCAACCGCTCCTCATAGCTAATGCCCTCCATACCAGGCAACATCCTGGTAACTCTATTCTGCACGCGTTCTAAAGCCTTCACATCCTTCTGGTAGTGTGGCGACCACAATTGGAAATTATACTCCAAGTGTGGCCCAAATAAGGTTCTATACAGCTGCAACATGACTTGCCAATTTTTATACCCAATGCCCCGGCCAATGAAGGAAAGAATGCCGTAATCATTCTTGACTACCTTCTCCACCTGTTTACCCCTTTCAATGTCCTGTGGACCTGTACACCTAGAACTCTCTGACTGTCAATACTCTTGCGGGTTCTACCATTCACTGTATATTCCCTACCTGTATTAGACCTTCCAAAATGCATTACCTCACATTTGTCCAGATTAAACTCCATCTGCCATCTCGCCGCCCAAGTCTGCAAACGATTTAAATCCTGCTGTATCCGCTGACAGTCCTCATCGCTATCCGCAATTTCACCAACTTTTGTGTCATCCGCAAACTTACTAATCAGACCAGTTACATTTTCCTCCAAATCATTTATATATACTGTGAACAGCAAAGGTACCAGCACTGATCCCTGCGGCACACCACTAGTCATAGCCCTCCAGTCATAAATGAACCCTTCCATTGCTACTCTCTGTCTTCTATGACCTAGCCAGTTCTGTATCCACCTTGCCAGCTCACCTCTGATCCCGTATGACTTCACCTTTTGTACCAGTCTGCCATGAGGAACCTTGGCTGAAGTCCATATTGACAACATCCACTACCGACCTGCATCACCTTTGTGAGCTCCTCGAAAAACTATCAAGTTATTAAGACATGACGTTCCCTTCACAAAACCGTGCTGCCTCTCGCGAATACGACCCCTTGCTTCCAAATGGGAGTAGATCCTGCCTCGAAGAATTCTCTCCAGTAATTTCCCTACCACTGACTTAAGGCTCACCGACCTGTCGTTTCCTGGATTATCTTTGCTACCCATCTTGAACAAAGGAACATCATTGGCTATTCTCCGGTCCTCCGGGACATCACCTGAAGACAGTGAGGAACCAAAGATTTCTGACAAGGCCTCAACAATAACCTCTCTTGCCTCCTTCAGTGTTCTTGGGTAGTTTCCACAGGCCCTGGGGACTGAACCACCAGAATAGTTTTCAAGACGCCCAAAAACTCCTCTTTTTGGATCTCAATGGGACCTAGGCTATCTACACACCCTTCACCAGACTCAACATCCACTAATTCCTTCTCTTTGGTGAATACTGATGCAAAGTATTCATTTAGTATGCGCCCATTTCCTCTGGTTCCACACAGATTCATCCCCTGTCCTTCAGTGGGCCAACATTTTCCCTGGTTACCCTCTTGCTTTTTATGTACGCGTAAAACGCCTTGGGATTTTCCTTAAACCAATTTGCCAATGACTTTTCGTGACCTCCTTTAGCTCTCTTGACTCCTTGCTTAAGTTCCTTCCTACTTTCCTTATATTCCACACAGGCTTCGTCTGTGCCCAGCTTTCGAGCCCTGACAAATGCCTCCTTTTTTCTTTTACCCTCAAACATCCGCCGCAACCTATGTTCTTCAATTACCGCCTCTTATTGTTATAATTAGGCTTCCCCCAATTTACCACATTCACCCCAGGGCCACTCATATCCTTGTCCACCATCATTTGCAAACTTACTGAATTATGGTCAATGTTTCCGCAATGCTCCCCGACTAAAACTTCTGCAACCTGGACGGTCTCAATCCCCAATACCAGGACAGTACAGCCCCTTCCCTAGTTGGCCTATCTGCATGTTGTTTTAAGAAGCCCTCCTGGATGCTCATTACAAACTGCCCCGTCCAAGCCCCTAGCACTAATTGAGTCCCAGTTAATTTTGGTGAAGGTAAAGTTTCCCATCACAACAACCCTATTACTTTTCATCTTTTCCAAAATCTGTCTACCTATCTGCTCCTCTATGCCCTTCTGGCTGCTGGTGGCCTGTGGTGAACCCCCAACATTGTGACTGTATCCTTCTTATTCATGATCTCTACCTACATAGCCTCGCTGCCGTCTGAGGTGTCCTACCGCAGTGCAGCTGTGACATTCTCCCTAACCAGTCGCGCAACTCCTCCGGCCCTGTTTCCTCCCCCTCTATCCAACCTGAAACATCTAAATCCTGGAATGTTTAGCTGCCAATCCTGTCCTTCCCTCAACCAGGTCTCTATAATGGCAACAACATCATAGTTCTAAACACTAATCCAAGCTCTAAGTTCATCTGCCTTAGCTGTCATACTTCTTGCATTAAAACATATGCACTTCAGGCCACCAGTCCCGCTGTTTTCAGCAACATCTCTATGTTTGCTCTTCCTCAGAGCCATAGTGGCCCTATTTCCTAGTTCTCCCTCATTTCTTTGACCTCTTGCTCCGGTGCCCAACAACTGCCATACTAGTTTAAACCCTCCCGTGTGACACTAGCTAACCTCGCGTCCAGTATATTTATGCCTCTCCAGTGCAAATACAATCCGTCCTTCTTATGAAGGTCACAGCTGCCTCGGAAGAGCTCCCTGTGGTCCAGATAACTAAAACCCACCCTCCGACACCAGCTATTTAGCCACGTGTTTAGCTGCTCTATCTTCCTATTTCTAGCCTCACTGGCACGTGGCACGGGGAATAATCCTGAGATTACAACCCTTGAGGTCCTGTCTTTTTAATTTCTTCCTAGCTCCCTGAACTTCTGCTGCGGGTCCCCTTCCTGCCTATGTCGTTCGTACCAATATGTACAACGACCTCTGCCTGTTTGCCCTCCCCTTCAGGATGCCCGCTACCCGTTCAGAGACATCCTGCACCCTGGCACAAGGGAGGCAACATACCATCCAGGAATCTCTTTTACGTCCGCAGAAACGCATCTCTGTGCCTCTGACTATAGAGTCCACTATGACTATTGCTCTTCTGCGCTTTGACCCTGCTGAACATCAGAACCAGCCGTGGTGCCACTGACTGGCTGCTGCTGTTTTCCCCTGATAGGCTATTCCCCCCGATCGTACCCAAAGCTTGAAAGCATATGTTTTAAAGCTCGGTCTATATTGTCGACATCAAACACTTCCAGGACAGGTACAGCACGGGGTTAGACAGAGTAAAGCTCACTCTACACTTTCCCTCATCAAGCACTGCCAAGACATGTACAGCACGGGATTAGATACAGAGTAAAGCTCTCTCTACACTGTCCCATCAAAAACTCTCACAGGACAGGTACAGCACGGGGTTAGATACAGAGTAAATCTCCCCCAACACTGTCCCCATCAAACACTCCCCGGCCAGGTGCAGCACGGGGTTAGATACAGAGTAAAGCTCCCTCGACACTGTCCCCATCAAACACTCCCAGGACAGGTACAGCACGGGGTTAGATACAGAGTAAAGCTCCCTCGACACTGTCCCCATCAAACACTCCCAGGACAGGTACAGCACGGGGTTAGACACAGAGTAAAGCTCCCTCGGCAGTGTACCCATCAAACACTCCCAGGGCAGGTCCAGGGCGGCGTGAGATACAGAGTAATCCTCCCGCTACACTGTCCCCATCAAACACTCCCAGAACAGGTACAGCACGGGGTTAGATACAGAGTAAAGCTCCCTCTACACTTTCCCCATCAAACACTCCCAGGACAGGTACAGCACGGGGTTAGATACAAAATTAAGCTCCCTCTACCCTGTGGCCATCAATCACTCCCAGGACATGTACAACACGGGGTTAGATACATATAAGGCACCCTCTACACTGTCCCTTCAAACTCTCCAAGGACAGATACAGCACAGGATTAGATGCAGAGCAAAGATCCCTCTGCACTGTCAACATCAAACACTCTCAGGGCAGGTACAGAACGTAAGAACATAAGAACTAGGAGCAGGAGTAGGCCATCTGGCACCTCGAGCCTATTCCGCCATTGAATGAGATCATGGTTGATCTTTCGTGGACACAGCTCCACTTTCCGGCCCGAACATCATCACCCTTAATCCCTTTATTCTTCAAAAAACTATCTATATTTATCTTAAAAACATTTAATGAAGAAGCATCAACTGCTTCACTGGGCAAGGAATTCCATAGATTCACAACCCTTTGGTTGAAGAAGTTCCTCCTAAGATCAGTCCTAAATCTACTTCCTCTTATATTTCGGCTATGCCGCCTAGTTCTGCTTTCACCCGCCAGTGGAAGCAACCTGCCCGCATGTATCCTATCTATTCCCTTCATAATTTTATATGTTTCTATCTGATTCCCCTCCCCCCCCCCCCACCCCCTCGCATCCTTCTCAGTTCCAACGAGTACAGTCCCAGTGCAGTCAATCTCTCCACGTAATCAAATCCCCTCAACTCTGGGATTAACCTAGTGAATCTCCTCTGCACACCCTCCAGCGCCATTTCGTCCGTTCTCAGGTAAGGAGACCAAAACTGAACACAATACTCCAGGTGTGGCCTCACAACACCTTCTATAATTGTAGTATAACCTCCCTATTTATAAACTCCAGCCCTCCAGCAATGAAGGTCAGAACTCCATTTGCCTTCTTAATCATCTGTTGCACCTGTAAACCAACTTTTTGAGACTCACGTACTAGTGCACCCAGGACTCTCTGCCCAGCAGCTTATTTTAATATTTTATCATTTAAATAATAATTCATTTTGCTGTTATTCCTACCAAAATGGATAACCTCACATTTGGCAACATTGTATTCCGTCTGCCAGACCCTAGCCCATCCACTTAACCTGTCCAAATCCCTCTGCAGTCTTCTGGTATCCTCTGCACTTTTTGCTTTATCACTCATCTTAGCGTCATCTGCAAACTCGGACACATTGCACTTGGTCCCTAACTCCAAATCATCTATGTAAATTCTGAACAATTGTGACCCCTGAGGGACAGCACTCGCTACTGATTGCCAACCAGAGACCCACCCATTAATCCCCACTCTTTGCATTCTATTAATTAACCAATCCTCTATCCATGCTCCTACTTTACCCTTAATGCCATGCATCTTTATCTTCTGCAGCAAACTTTTGTGTGGCACCTTGTCAAAAGCTTTCTGGAAATCCAGATATACCACATCCATTGGCTCCCCGTTAACTACCGCACTGGTAATGTCCCCAAAATTTCCATTAAATTAGTTAGGCACGACCTGCCCTTTTTGAACCCATGCTGCGTCTGCCCAATGGAACAATGTCCATCCATATGCCTCGCTATTTCTTCCTTGATGATAGTTTGCAGCATCTTCCCTACTACTGAAGTTAAGTTAACTGGTCTATGATTACCCGATTTCTGCCTACCTCCTTTATTAAACAGTGGTGTTACGGGCACTGACCTCGGGCCGGGATTCGAACCCGGCTTCTTAGCGCCGCAGTTCCAATGCTAACCACTGCACCACTACGCTGCCCAGGGCAGAAAGCATTTTTATGGGAGAGAGTGAATAGCCGGAGGTCGTAGTACACATATGTACTATCGACATCGGCAGGTACAGTGATGAGATCCTGCAGAAGGAGTTCAGGAAGTTAACCAGTAAGCTAAAAAAAACTGCTAGGGTTGTAATCTAAGGATTACTCACCGTGCCACGTGCAAGTGAGGCTAGACATCGGAGGGTTATGCAGTTAAATACGTGGCTAAACTGGTGGTGTAGGAGGGAGGGATTCAGATTTCTGGACCATTGGGATCACTTCTGGGGCAGGTGGGACCTGGACAAGGAGGATGCGTTGCACCTAAACTGGAGGAGCACCAATCGCCTGGCAAGGAAGAGTCACTCTGGAGGATTGAAGGTAGTATGGCAGGGGGATGGGAACCAGAGCGTTCGCTGAGAAAGTCATATAACTAAAGGGGAAATAGAGAATAGAAGTACGAGAACAACATCACACTGCCTGCTCAAACGCATTGGTCTGAACTGCATTATTCTCATCGCCAAAAGCATGGAAGGTAAGGTAGATGAACTGAGAACACCGATTAGTGCTTGGAATGCTGATGTTGTGCCGATCACAGAAATACGGTTCAAGGAAGGGCAGGATTGACAGCTGAACGTTGGAGGATATAGATGCTTCAGAAGAGACAGAGGGTGTATGTAAAAAGGGTGGGGGAGTAGCATTATTGGTTGAGGAAAATATTATAGCCGTACTTGCGGGAGGACGCCTTGGAGGGCTCTTACAATGAGGCATTCTGGGTAGAGATCAGGAAGAGGAAGGAGGCAATCACAATGTTGGGGGTTTATTACAGCCCCCCCCCTCCACCTGCCAGCGAGAGATAAAGGAGCAGATAGGTAGAGAGATTGTGAATATGTGCAAAAGTAACAGGTTCGCTGTGTTGAGAGATTTTAATTTCCCCCGATATTGACTGGGACTCACTTAGTGCGAGGGGTTTGGAATGAATAGAGTTCGCAAGGTGTATCCAGAAAAGCTGTATGATGCAATATGTAGATAGTACAACTAGGGAAGGGGCAGTACTGGACCTAGTATTGATTGTGATTTGATTTGATTTATTATTGTTGCATGTATTAGTATACAGAGAAAATTATTGTTTCTTGCATGCTGTACAAACATTGTATACCGTACATAAGGAAAGAAGGAGAGGCAACAGAATATAATGTTAGTTATAACAAGTTGTAGAGAAAAGATCAACTTAATACAAGGTTGGTCCATTCAAAAGTCTGCTGGCAGCAGTGAAGAATCTGTTCTTGCGTCGGTTGGTACGTGACCTCAAACTTTGGTCTTTTTTCCGAACAGAAGAAGGTGGAAGAGAGTCCGGGGTGTGTGGGGTCCTTAATCTTGCTGGCTGCCTTTCCGAGGCAGTGAGAATTGTACACAGTATCAATGGATGGGAGGTTGGTTTGCGTGATGCATTGGGCGACATTCACGACCTTCTATCGTTTCCTGCGGTCTTCGGCAGAGCAGGATCCATTCCAAGTTGTGATACAACCAGAAAGATTACTTTCTATGTGCACCTGTAGAAGTTGGTTAGAGGCGTAGCTGACATGCCAAATTTCCTTCGTCTTCTGAGAATGTACAGTCGTTGATGGCTTTCTTAACAAGAGTGTCGGCATGGGGAGACCAGGGCAGGTTGTTGGTGATCTGTACACCTAAAAACTTGACCGTTTCTACTTCGTTTCCTTTGATGTACATAAGGGCATGTTCTCCACGACGCTTCCTGATGTCCATGACAATCTCCTTCGTATTGTTGACATTGAGGGAGAGATTATTGTCGTCGGACCAGTTCATCAGATTCTCTATCTCATTCATATTTGGAAATTAGCCTGGACAGGTGGTTGCGTTTTCAGTAGGGGAACATTTTGAGAGTAGTCATCACAATTCGTTACAATTAAGGGTACTTTTTGGATAGGGATGCAACTCGCGTTAAGTTGCTAAACTGGGGAAAGACAAGTTACAGTAATATTAGACAGGAATTGAAGAATTTAGAATGTTGGAAGGTAAAGCAACATCGGGCATGTGGGAGCCTTTCAAGCGACAGTTGGTTAGGAATAAAAAAAGTCACGTGCTTGAGAGAACCAAGGATAATATGGGTTCAGGGAGCCTTGGATAATAAAGGATATTGTAAACCTCTCCAAAAAGAGATGTGTACGGTCTCCAAGGGTGGAGGCCGTCGAAACACTTCAGAGGAATCATAGACTTATTAAAAAATCATATAATTTACAGTGCAGAAGGAGGCCATTCGGCCCATCGAGTCTGCACCGGCTCTTGGAAAGAGCACCCTAGCCAAGGTCAACACCTCCATTCTATCCCCATAACCCAGTAACCTCACCCAACACTAAGGGCAATTTTGGACACTAAGGGCAATTTATCATGGCCAATCCACCTAACATGCACATCTTTGGACTGTGGGAGGAAACCGGAGCACCCGGAGGAAACCCACGCACACACAGGGAGGATGTGCAGACTCCACACAGACAGTGACCCAAGCCGAAATCGAACCTGGGACCCTGGAGCTGCGAGGCAATTGTGCTATCCACAATGATACCGTGCTGCCCCAAAAAGAAAGTATAAAGAAAGTAAGAAGGCACTGAAGCGGGAAATTAGAAGGGCTAGGAGGGTTCATGAAAAGTCCTTGGTAAGTAGGATTAAGGCGAATCCTAAAGCTTTTATTCATATGTAAAAGAAAGAGAGTGGCAGCGAAAGGATTGTCCCACTTAAGGACAGTGGGAGGAATCTATGTGTTGAGCTAGAGGAAATGGGCCAGGTTCTAAATGAACACTTTGCATCAGTGTTCACCAAAGAAAGGGACTTTGTGGAAGTTGATTCTTGGGTAGGGTGTGTGGATAGTTTGGATCATGTGGAAGACCCTTTTCTTCCAACCTCCCCCCCCCCCCCCCCCCACCGCAACCCCCTCCCCCCCCCCCCCGAACCCACAATGCCAACAACAGGATACATAAGGGGTACGGGGGAAGGGGAGAATAGGAGCGAGTGGACAGAACACCGTGAACGAAAGAGGAGTATGCCAAGGAGCGGCCAGCGGGAGGGCAGAGGGGAAGGCGGAGCGGAAACACCAACTACGATTGTATGTATATATGAACCGCATGTGCTGTAAATATTACACTTAAACGGTTGATGTTAATAATTGAAAATGTCAATAAAAATATTTTTTAAACATTAAGGTAGATAAATCTCCCGAGCCTGAAGGGATTTACCGCAGAATACTGAGGGAATCAAGGAACGACATTGCTGTGGCCTTTACTGACATCTATGTATCCTCATTGGCTCCAGGTGGAATCCCACAGGACTAGAGAATGGCTAATGTGGTACCGCTGTTTCAGAAAGGTGGTAGGGATAATCCTGGAAACCATAGGCATGTGAGCCTCACGTCGATAGTTGGTAAATTATTGGAGAGAATTCTCAGGAACAGGGTTTATACCGATTTGGAAACAAATGGACTCATTAGCAATAGACAGCATGGTTATCGGAAGGGGAGGTCGTGCCTCACTAACTTGATCGAGTTTTTCTGAGGGAGTACCGAAGAAACCGGATGAGGGGATAGGGTGGATGTTGTTTAGGGTAGCACGGTAGCACAAGTAGCTAGCACTGTGGCTTCACAGCGCCAGGGTCCCAGATTCTATTCCGTGCTGGGTCACTGTCTGTGCGGAGTCTGCACGTTCGCCCCGTGTCTGCGTGCATTGCCTCCGGGTGCTCCGGTTTCCTCCCACAGTCCAAAGACGTGCAGTTTAGGTGGATTGGCCATGCTAAAGTGTCCTTAGTGTCCAAAAAGGGGAAGTGGGGATTACGGGGATAGGGTAGATACGTGGGCTTGAGTAGGGTGTTCTTTGTAAGGGCCGGGACAGACTCTATGGGCAGAATGGCCTCCTTTTACTGTAAATTCTATGAAAAATGTTCGGAATGGTTAATGGGTTACAGGGGTAGGGTGGAAGTGAAGACTTAAGTGCGTCGGTGCAGACTCGATGGGCCAAATGGCCTCCTTCTACACTGTATGTTCTATATTCCATGTTCTATGTTCACATGGATGTCGGCAAAGGCTTTGACAAGGTGAAGTCACACGCGATTAGAGGTGAGCTGGAAAGATGGATACAGAACTGACTCGGTCACAAATGGCAAAGAGTAGCAGTAAAATGGTGTTTGTGTGAATGGAAGGTTGTGACTAGTGGTGTTCCACAGTGATCGGTGCTGGGGCCTCTGTTGTTTGTAGTGTACATAAACGAGTTGGAGGAAGATGTAACTGCTCTGATTAGTAAGTTCATGGATGACATCAAGGTTGGCGTAGCGGCAAATAATAGTGAGGATTGCGAGAGGACACAACGGGACATCAATAGGTTGGATAATTGGTCATACGAGTCGCAAATGGTGTTTGATCCAGACAAATGTGAGGTAATGCATGTTGGTAGTTCTAACATAGAGGGAAAATATACTGTAAATAGTAAAACTCTAAGGAATATAGAAAGTCATGGAGATCTTGGCGTGCAGGTCCACAGATATTTGAAGGTGGCAACACAAGTGGTCAAGATAGTCAAGAAAGCATACTTAGCATAGAATTTACAGTTCAGAAGGAGGCCATTCGGCCCATCGATTCTGCACCGGCTCTTGGAAAGAGCAACCTACCCAAGGTCAACACCTCCACCCTATCCCCATAACCCAGTAACTCCACCCACCACTAAGGGCAATTTTTGGACACTAAGGGCAATTTATCAAGGCCAATCCACCGAACCTGCACATCTTTGGACTGTGGGAGGAAACCGGAGCACCCGGAGGAAACCCACGCACACACGGGGAGGATGTGCAGACTCCGCACAGACGGTGGCCCAAGCCGGAATCGAACCTGGGACCCTGGAGCTTGAAGCAATTGTGCTATCCACAATGCTACCGTGCTTGCTTTCATTGGAGGGGGTATCGAGAATAAAAATTGGCAAGTCATGCTGCAGTTGTATAGATAAGGCCGCACTTGGAATATCATGCACAATTCCGGTCGCCACACTACCAGAATGATGTCGAGGCTTTGGAGAGGGCGCAGAGCTGTTTTACCAAAATGCTGCCTGGTCTGGATGGTGTTAGTTTAAGTGGAGAGTCTGAATAGACTGGGACTAGTTTCATTCGAACAACGGAGGTTGATGGGCGACCTGACCGAGGTCTACAAGATTATGAGGCGCATGGATAGAGTGGATGGACAGGCACTCGTACCCAGGGTGGAGGGGGTCAGTCACCAGGGGGCAAGGGTGGTGAGTGTCTGGAACGTGTTGTCAGGAGAAGTTGTGGATACAGATACATTAATGGGATTCAAAAGGCATCTAGACAAATACATGGATAGGATGCGTATAGGGATACAACAGAAGGAAGTGCTGAGGATTTTGGTCAAGGTTTGTATCATGATCGGGACAGGCGTGGAGAGCGAAGGGCTGCATTGTTCTTTGTTCTTTGCTCACACTTCCTCCGTCTCTCACACACCTCCTCTCGCACGCTCCCTCCCTGACTCAAACCCCTGCCTGTTTCACGCTCTCTGCTTCCCTCAGTTACTCACGAAAACTCCAGATATTATGGCGGAGATGACTTACCTCTATGTTGTGTCATTATTTTACACGCCATCCTTCCCACACCATCTACCCACCTCATCCACTCGCCCGCTCTGTCTCCACTCTCTTCCCTTTCCGTTCTCTCAGGCAATCTATGTCCTCCTCTCGTTTTATCTTTTATTTCTCCCATACTCTTTCTCTTCCACCCAATTTCTCTATCATTCTATTTTCTGTCGGGACATTTCACAAATTAGCTCACTCTCTCTTCCTCCACACGTCGTCCCGTCTTTCTCCCAGTTTAATTTTGTGTATCAGATGCAGGACCGGAATCATTTAGGGACAGTGTATTACTTTTCACAGCTTAATATGTTTCAATGCTGCTCTATGATGTCATCAGTTTCTGCAGGCTCTGAGGTTTCTGAGGGTCCAATGATTCAAAATGCTTTCTTTGTTTCAGAAACTGTGTCAGATGTACATTTGGAATCAAATAATTTGGACTTTAAATAGTTCCAGATTATCATTTCATAGAAATGTTGTCTGTATGCTTACTTTGAACCCACTGAAATCTAATATCTGAATGGTCACAGTTTAAGAGGCAACTACACTCCAGATTGTGGTGGGCCCACCCAGAGAACCACACTGAGAATTGGAACTGAATCATTGAATGGTCATAGTTGCAGAGACAGCTACACCCCCAAAGTGCAGTGGAACCACCCCGAGAAAGACACTGACAATTGGAACCGAATCATTGAATGGTCACAGTTACAGAGACAGCTAGATCCCAGAGTACAGTGGAACCACCCAGAGAAACACACTGACAGTTGGAACTGAATCACTGAATGATCACAGTTACAGAGGCAGCTACACCCCAGAGTGCAGTGGACCCACCCAGAGAAACACACGGACAATTGGAACTGAATCACTGAATCATCATAGGCAGATACATCCCAGAGTGCAGTGGAACGACCCAGAGAAACACACTGACAATTGGAACTGAATTACTGAATGGTCACAGTTACAGAGACAGCTACATCCCAGAGTGCAGTGGAACAACCCAGAGAAACACACTGACAATTGGAACTGAATCACTGAATGGTCACAGTTACAGAGACAGCTACACCCCAGAGTGCAGTGGAACAACCCAGAGAAACACACTGACAATTGGAACTGAATCACTGAATGGTCACAGTTACAGAGGCAGCTACACCCCAGAGTGCAGTGGAACCACCGAGAGAAACACACTGACAATTGGAACTGAATCACTGAATGATCAGTTACAGAGACAGCTGCACCCCAGAGTGCAGTGGAACCACCCAGAGAAACACACTGACAATTGGAACTGAATCACTGAATGATCACAGGCAGATACATCCCAGAGTGCAGTGGAACGACCCAGAGAAACACACTGACAATTGGAACTGAATCACTGAATGGTCACCGTTGCAGAGACAGCTACACCCCAGAGTGCAGTGGACCCACCCAGTGAAACACACTGACAATTGGAACTGAATCACTAATGGTCACAGTTAAAGATGCAGCTACACCCCAGAGTGCAGTGGACCCACCCAGTGAAACACACTGACAATTGGAACTGAATCACTAATGGTCACAGTTAAAGATGCAGCTACACCCCAGAGTGCAGTGGAACCACCCAGAGAAACACACTGACAATTGGAACTGAATCACTGAGTGGTCACAGTTACAGAGGCAGCTACACCCCAGAGTGCAGTGGAACCACCCAGAGAAACACACTGACAATTGGAACTGAATCACTGAGTGGTCACAGTTACAGAGGCAGCTACAACCCATTGTGCAATGGAACCACGCAGAGAAAAATACTGACAATTGGAACTGAATCACTGAATGGTCACAGTTACAGAGGCAGCTACACCCCAGAGTGCAGTGGAACCACCCAGAGAAACACACTGACAATTGGAACTGAATCACTGAATGGTCATAGTTACAGAGGCAGCTACACCCCAGGGTGCAGTGCAACCACCCAGAGAAAAACACTGACAATTGGAACCGAATCACTGAATGGTCACAGTTACAGAGGCAGCTACACCCCAGAGTGCAGTGGAACCACCCAGAGAAACACACTGACAATTGGAACTGAATCACTGAATGGTCATAGTTACAGAGGCAGCTACACCCCAGGGTGCAGTGGAACCACCCAGAGAAACACACTGACAATTGGAACTGAATCACTAAATGGTCACCGTCGAGTGAGGGATATCACTGAAACAGTCCGCGATCCAAAAATGGGACTGATGTTGTTTGAGTGGACTTTGGGAAGGAAGTAGAAGCGGGAGGTCGATGAATGATGTGCGGGGTTGCGGTACTATGATGACCGAGTTTGTGTCTCCAGAGTCGATGACGTGAGTGAAAGTCCTGGAAACAATATCGTGATGTTCAGTGGTGGGGCCCTGTCCAGGGGGAGGTAGCAGGAAGTACCTGAGAGTTGGTGCTCAGCCTCTGTGAGGAAGAGGTCAGTACACCAGCCAATAATGGCACCGCCCTTGTGAGCAGCTTAGGTGACTAGTCCATGGTTGGATATTAGAGAAGGATTGGAGCAAGTTCAGAGGGAGACGGGATAGAGTGGGTGTGAGGAACGGAGACATTGAGACGGTCGATGTCGCACTAACTGATCCATGGAAAGATCAAGAGCCCTTCTTTTCCGCCTTTCAGTTCTAGATAGTTGATCCATGTGATGAACACAGTCCAGCATTTGGAAACTCTTCACGCACTCAAAAAGTAATATTTGCTTTCACTGAACCCAATTTCGTAATGTGTTTATTCACATTTTTGAAAAATATGTTCAACGATGTTGCAACCTCAATATCCCTGAGGTAGTTCCTCAGGGTATAAATTAAAGTCTTTGGGAATGTATAACCTCAGTTTTTCAGGCAGAGAGGTTGTCACAGCCCGAAGGACACATCACTTCACACTGAAAATGCGTTATCCAATTAATATTGCTGAGAAAATATTCTACCCAATCGTTGCTATTGTTGGTGTTCCAAGTAAGTGACTATTACCCTTAAAGTTGTGTAAGTCTGTGTGTAAGCGGCACTCTGATTTAAAACTGTGACTGAAAATGTCTAAACCTGATGTCGTGCTCACAATTATACAGACACCTAATCAACGATGTACTTCACTGAAGTCAAATGTCTTTCAACATGCTTGATGGAAAAGCATTCAGCATGGTTTGAATGCTTTTCGTCAACTCACAATAAATCTCCGTGTGTAACTCACGGGATCACTGGTCAATGAAGTTGTTATATTGATGGAATCTTGCAAAATGTCAGATTGGGTCTCAGTAAAAGCAATCTCTCTGAAGGAAGGTTGTGGGAGTAAGAATTAAATCAAACGTTGTGTGGATAACTAACCAGACTGGAATATATGACAGCAGTGAGTAAGGATCAGTGGAAACATCTGTCTGTGTCGAATTGCACTGAGTTTGGGTCACTATCCAGAGTGGAATATCTGACAGCAGTGAATAAGGATTACAGGAAGTTATACTGGAAGTATAGTAGTGTTGAATGTGGGTCTCTCATCAGAGTGGAATATTTGATCCAATTGTCCATCTATTACTGGGACTATCTGTCCGTGTAGAATTGTATTGTGTGTGCGTAAGGAACTGAACTGAAATAAGTTCATTCTATGTTCAGATTATGTGCTTTATTTGGTGCGCCGTTGCTCCATTCTATTGAGCTCTCTCTCTCCCTGTCTGTCTGTGAGTGTGTCTCTCTCTCTCTCCCTGTCTGTGTGTGTGTGTCTCTCTCTCTCTCTCTCTCTCTCTCTCCCTGTCTGTCAGTGTGTGTGTGTCTCTCTCTCTAGCTGTTTTATTTTTGGAATTGAGTGAAAGGGTTTGGCTGTGTTTTGATGATGGTTTTATATTTATTGCGTGAAGTGAAATGTCTCGATATCTGTTTTCTATTGAACTGCTCCAACACAGACTGATATCACTTACACTCTGACAATTAATAAAACCCACAATCGTGCAGTATTCGTACAGGCTTTGTGATATTTTTCTCATGTATATTCATCCTGAAATGAACTCCAATGTTTGTTCAATTTTATGAATATTTCAAATCCATCCGTCTCCAGTAATTTCCCTCCACATATATTCCACCCTCTGGCTTCCTATCAACACTTGATCTTTTCATTGGGATCAGTTAATGCGACATCGACCGTCTCAATGTCTCTGTTCCTCACACCCACTCTATCCCGTCTCCCTCTGAACTTGCTCCAATCCTTCTCGAATATCCAACCCTGAATGAGTCATCTAAGCTGCTCACAAGGGTGGTGCCATTGTTGGCTGGTGTGCTGACCTCTTCCTCACAGAGGCTGAGCACCAACTCTCAGGTACATCCTGCCAACTCCCCCTGGACCCGGAACCCACCACTGAACATCACGATATTGTTTCCAGGACTTTCACTGACCTCGTCGACTCTGGAGACACAGCCCAGGTCATCATAGTCCCGCAACTCCACAGATTGGAGTAGACCTCCCGCGTCTACCTCCTTCCCAAAATACACAAATAGGAAAGTCCCAGTAGACCCATTATTTCAGCTTCTTCCAGCCCCAACAAACCCATTTCTTCCTATCTTGATGCAATACACTTTTCTCTGTTCTGACCCTTTCCACCGACATTGGTGGAACCGTGGCCCAGTGATTCCCGGCGTGGGTCACTGTCCGTGCGGAGTCTACACGTTCTCTCTGTGCCTTCGTGGGTTTCCTCCGGGTGCTCCAGTTTCCACCCACAGTCCAAAGATGTGCACGTTAGGTGCATTGGCCATGCTAAATTGTTTCTTATTGTTAAAAAAGCTGTGTAGGTTAGATTGTGGAGTTAATTTCAGAGGGTGGGGGAGTAAAGTTGGCTTAGGTACTCTTTCAGAAGTTCGGTGCAGATTTAATGGGCCGAATGACCTCCTTCTGCACTGTAGGGATTATATGATTCCTGATTCCTCTGGTGCCATATAAGCTAGGTCCATTTTCCTGGCCCGAACCGCCTTATCTTCACAATGGATGTCCATTCCCTCTGCACACCCGTTCTCCAACACGAAGGTTGCGTACAGATCCTCACACCCTATTTCCTGTAAAGACTGCACCTCATTCTTCCACTTTCTCCGCCTCCATCGCCTCTGTTCTGACGATGACGTTTTCGAAAATAGCCCTTCTGGCATGTCTGTCTTTTCCTTCACCCGGGCTGTCCCCACCTTTCTTTTGTTGACAGGCCTCTCAATTGTGCTCAATTCAATTCTCACACCTCTGTCCTCACAGATCCCCCTCCCTCCCGGAAACATGATAAGGTTCCGTTGTCCTCACTTTCCACACCATCAGCCTCCACATTGAAAGGAAAGTCCTCCTCCATTTCTGCCAACTTCAGCATGATGTCACCATGAAATACAGCTTAACCTCTCTCCAACCTCCCCCCAGAACACATTTTCTGCACTCCTCAGGTACGGCTCCTTCCTCGACACCCTTGTCCACTTCTCCATCACACCTCACACCCCTTTCCCTGCCCACAGCACTTTCCCCTGCAATCAGAGACGGTGCGACAACTGTCCCTTGACCTCCTCCTGTCTCATGGTTCTCAGCAGCAAACTCTCCTTTCTGGGGAAGCAGCGTTTCACTTCTGTTCCTTCAATTTGTTCTACTGTATTCGCTGCTGCCAATACCGTCTCCTCTGCATTGAGAAAACTAAACACAGACTGGGAGGTTGCTTTGCACTCAGCCACCAGGCATTAACCCAGCCTTCCTGTGGCGGCCATTTTAACTCAGCACCTTGCTCTCAGGCCTAGATGTCTGACCTTGGCCTGTGGCAAGAATTCAGCGAAGCCCCGCGCAAGCTGGAGGAGCAACATCTGATCTTCCAATTCGGATGTTACATCCCGCAGGACTAACTTTAATTTCAACAACTTCAGACTGGGAACTTTCTCCTCCAAAGTAACGCCCTTGTTTTGGAATTTCAATACTTTTTGTCGAATGCAATGAGTCCGAATCTGGAGAGAGTCTGTTCCGGCCGTGAACCCAGGGGAATGTCCAATGCCGGAGCGGGAATATTCCTGATAAAAGCTTGGCAGAGATAGTTTTCAAACAGGGAGAGGATGGATTTCTGGGAACAGTGATGTTGGGATGTTCCAGCCATGGCAATGGGGGATTCCTGGGAGCGGGTGCTTTACGAATGACTAAACCTGGGAGGGGTGATCCCTCGGAATGTTCTGGAGACGGGACAGACTCTATTCTGGACAGGCTGGGCTGCACCGTAGCACAGTGGTTGCCACAGTGGATTCACAGCTCCAGGGTCCCATGTTCGATTCCCGGCTTGGGTCACTGTCTGTGCGGAGTCTGCACTTTTCCCCCCCGTGTCTGCGGGGGTTTCCTCCGGGTGCTCCGGTTTCCTCCCACAGTCCAAAGATGTTCAGGTTAGGTGGATTGGCCATGATAAATAGTGTTTAGTTTCCTAACAATTTAGATGGGGGTCACTGGGTGATGGAGATGGGGTGGGCTTAACTGGTTTTCTCTTTCCAAGGGCCGATGCAGACTCTATGGGCGGAATGGCCTCCTTTTGCACTATAATTCTAGATTTCTATTCCTCCCATGATAGGGAGTGTGAAGGTCCTGCGTTTGTTTTATTTGTTCCATTGGTCTTGGAGCACTCAAATAAACCAGGAGTTGTGTCCAACCCCATCAGAACTTCCGTGCAGGGAACGGTCCAATCCGAGGTGTGGTCCAATAATTGAGCAGGGATGACAATCTCTGGTATGTTTGTATCCGGTTTGGGAAACTTGGCCAGCCTGAGTGAATCCTGTAAATCAGACTAAATGAGAAATGTAACCTCTCCAATAGGTATCTGCATTATAAACATTTTCCTACCATTGCCATCAAACTAACAGGGCTGCAATTCACACTCTTCCCCCATTCCCCATCTTCAGCACTGGAGTTGTATTTTCTACTTCCCTTCCTGCAATGTTAATCTCTGTGCCCACTCCTCTCCCAACACTGCTACCCGCCCACTGTCCATTATATTGATGCTGAAATTGTCTCCTGGTTCAGACAGGGAGATTCATTATCCAGTAATTTCCCGCGTCTCTCCTTTCTCTCTCTGACAGCTAATTTACTGGGAATTGTGATTCTCTGTCGGGGGAAGTGTGGCCTCTCTACCTGCACCACTCGCTACCTGGTGGCCATGGCAATGGCGGATCTGCTTTTTATTATCACTAACCCCATACTGAACAGGATCAATGTTTATTATTTCCCCCGAATTTCCTGGACCTCACCCCTGTGTGCCGTATTCGCGCTGTTCTGCTCTCTGCAGCTGGGGACTGTTCTGTCTGGTTCACCCTCACTTTCTCCTTTGACCGATTTGTTGCCATTCGCTGCCAGAAACTGAAAACTAAATATTGCAGCGAGAAAACTGAGGCTGTGGTTCTGTCAACAAGCGGCCTCCTGCTCTTTGTAAAAAACATCCCTGTGTACTTTTCGTATGAACCTTGGGGGTTAATCGACAATGTCCAGTGGTTCTGTCGGACAAAGAGCAGCTTTTTCACTGACCCAGGATGGGTTGGATATAACTGGTTTGTTAAGGTTTTAACCCCATTGATGCCGTTCTTCTCAATCCTGTTGATCAACGCTCTGACAGTCAGACACATTTTACTCACCAGTCGAATCCGGAAGACACTGAGGGCTCAGAGTCAGGGAGACAATCGCACAGACCCAGAGATGGAGAGCAGAAGGAAGTCAATGATTTTACTCTTCAGCATCTCCGGAGCTTTCATTCTCCTCTGGACCATGCTTGTTATTAAATTTTTCTGTGTTGAAGTGAGAGGATTACATAACCTCACCCTTCCTCAATATAATTTACAACAAGTCGGATATATGCTGCTGGATTTAAATTGCTGCACAAACACATTTATTTATGTGGTGACTCAGTCCAGGTTCAGGGAGCAGATCAAGATCGCGCTGAAATACCCGGTTATATCAATTATTAAATTAATGTGTTGTTGTGTAAATAAAACTGACTGACAGCCCCTCAGCTAATCAGCAGCTTCAGCCACTGACCGACAGCCTCTCAGCCAATCAGCAGCTCCAGCCACTGACTGACAGCCCCTCAGCAAATCAGCAGCTCCAGCCTGACAGCCCCTCAGCCAATCAGGAACTCCAGCCGCTGACTAACAGCCTCTCAGCCAATCAGCAGCTCCAGCCGCTGACTGACAGTCCCTTAGCCAATCAGGATCTCTAGCTGCTGACTGACAGGCCGTTAGTTAATCAGGAACTCCAGCTGCAGGTTGAAGTGGCCTCAGCCAATCAGGCAATTGGCCATACGACCTGACAACACAGTGGAGCCAATCCGGGAACTGGGAATACTGACTGACAGAACGTTCAACCAATCAGAAACTCCGCGTTCAGACTGCCTTCGCCGCAGCCAATCAGAAACTCCGATTTCAGAATGACAGCTGGTGGCACCAACAGAGGCAGCACCATGGCGTGATTGGCTGTGGGGGTGGGGGAGCAGTACTGACAAGGCTGGCTGTGGGGGGGGGAGCAATGGCAGTGCTGGCTGTGGAGGGGTGGGGGAGCACTGGCAGAGCTTGCAGTGGAGGGGTGGGGGAGCACTGGCAAGGCTGGCTGTGGGGGGGGAGCAATGGCAGAGCTGGCTGCGGGAGAGCACTGGAAGAGCTGGTTATGGGAGGGGCGAGGGGAGCACTGGCAGAGATGGCTGTGGGAGAGCACTGGCAGAGCTGGCTATGGGAGGGGCGAGGGGAGCACTGGCAGAGATGGCTGTGGGAGAGCACTGGCAAAGCTGGCTGTGGGAGAGCACTGGCAGAGCTGGCTATGGGAGGGGCGAGGGGAGCACTGGCAGAGCCGGCTGTGGGAGAGCACTGGCAGAGCTGGCTGTGGGAGGGGCGAGGGGAGCACTGGCAGGGCTGGCTGTCGGAGTGCTCGGGTCCACGGGCAGGATTGTGTGGGGATCGGGGCAGGGGCAGGGTCGGCTGGGGGGCTCATTGGCAGGATTGGATGGTGGTTAGCACTGGGAGCGCTGCCTGGGAGCGCACTGGCAGGAGGGAACTGGCACGGCTGGCAGGAATGCACTCGTGGGGCTGGCTGGAGACGGGCACAGGGAGGGCTACCAGCGGGGAGAGAGACTTACAGTGCTGGCTGGGGAGTGGGCCTCCGGCACAACTGGCTGGGGAAAGCCTTGCACCCCATCGCCACATCCCCCACTCCCACACACAATATCATACTCTCCTCCCCACACCCCAGTTTCACACCCTGCCCCCCACATTCCAGTATCGCAACCTCCTTCCCCCAGTATCACATCCTCCACCCCCACACCCCAGTATCACACCCTCCACCCCCACACCCCAGTATCACATGCTCCACCCCCACCCCAGTATCACACCCTCCACCCACACCCCAGTATCACACCCTGCACCCCCACCCCAGTATCACACCCTCCACCCCCACACCCCAGTATCACACCCTCCACCCCCACCCCAGTATCACATCCTCCACCGGCACACCCCAGTATCACATCCTCCACCGGCACACACCAGTATCACACCCCCCACCCCCAAACCCCAGTATCACCCCCTCACCCCCACCCCAGTATCATACCCTCCACCCCCAAAGCCCAGCATCACAACCTCCACCCCCAAACCCCAGTATTACACCCTCACCCCCACCCCAGTATCACACCCTCCACCCGCAAACCCCAGTATCACACTCTCACCCCGCCCCAGTTTCACAGCCTCCACCCCCACCCCATTATCACACCCTCACCCCACACCCCAGTATCACACCCTTCACCCCCAGCTCAGTATCAAACCCTCCACCCCCACACTCCAGTATCACACCCTCGACCCACACACTCCAGTATCACACCCTCCTCCCCCACCCCAGTATCACACCCTCCACCCCGAAACCCCAGTATCACACCCTCCACCCGCACACCCCAGTATAACACCCTCCACCCCACACCCCAGTATCACACCCTCCAACCCCACAACCCAGTATCACACCCTCCACCCCCACACCCCAGTATCACACACTCCACCCCCACCCAAGTATCAAACCCTCCACACCCACACTCCAGAATCTCACCCTCCACCACCACACACCAGTTTACGAACTCCGTGAGTGGTCTTGAAGATTGGGGAACAGCGTTTCAATTGGAGAAAAATGGATTAATCAATTTGCCTGCGTAAACAATCTTGTTCCGAAATTTCAAAAAATGTATAACAGATAATCGTTAATGCTCTTTTCCTCCATTTATGTAGTGAGTAATTGACAAAGTGTGACAGGTCAGTTATTGTCCAGAACTGGAATCGAACTAGGGTTTCCGCAGCGCGAGCCCAGAAAGCAAACACGTGGCAAAAGCTGCTTTTTAAACAGATCAATGCAGACTGTAACAAAATACACCGACTTCTAATTATAAATGTGCTGCTGCTTTTATTTATGCACCACACATGTTTTGAAAATATAAAAAACGCCACGCAGCGCCCATGGTGAGACAGGTCCGAACTTACTCGAAAGTTAACGCTGCGAAGTAACCAGTGAGCTGAAGCTGACGCTGTCGTCAAGCACGGACACATTGTATATAAAGGATTACCGTCATCAAACTCGCCGTGGTGGGGAACATTGAGGGGAAACTCCAGGTGTCGCTGCACATCACCTCACAGCCAGACGTGACCAAAAACTTAAAAGTGCGTGAAGTAACAACGGAGGACATTCATTCCGTTTAACCTCAGTGGCTCTTTCGATTAGCAGATCATTCAATCCCACTCGACCGAACTATCCCCAGAGGCATGCATTTGATTGCTGTTCTTTCTCGCAATGAAATTTGAAAGCCACTGTTATATCTGCCTCCACCAATCTCACAGGCAGTGCAGACCAGATAATTGAACTGTATCCCAGAACATTGTAATTATTGTTCGAAACATGTAACTTAAAAATCTTACCTCGCAGTTATATTGACCTGCGATCTGCGAGTGCTGTGGCAACTGGAACTGATCGAAAATTACAACAGGGCCACTCACTCCTGCCCCAACATTCAGTTTGATCACAGCTGAGCTTCTGTCTCAATGTCAATTCCTGCCTGTTCCTCAGATACTTTCATTCCCTCAAAGTTCACTTTCGTTAAGATAAATCGAGGCAGACACCCACAGCAAAATTTCAAACCGATTTGGACATTAGGTGGTGTTCTAGAATCTGCAGCGACACAGATATGGAAGGTGAGACAGGTCATAGAGTCATCTAAGTTTACAGCATGGAAATAGGCCCTTCGGCCAAAGTTGTCCATGCAGCCCAGTTTTTACTACCCAAACCCTGTCCAGTTGCCCACACTTGGTCATATTCCTCTATACCCATCTTCTCCATATACCTATGTAAATGCTTTTTAAAGGCAGAATTGTAGACGCCTCTACTACTGCCTCTGCCAGCTCGTTCCAGACACTCACCACCCTCTGTGTGAAACAATGGTTCCTCTGGACCCTTTCGTACCTCTCCCCTCTCACCTTAAACCTATGCCCTCTAGTTTTGGATTCAACTAACCTTGGGAAAATCTACTTCATCTATGTCCCCGATTATTTTATAGCCGATGTCAGGATCACCCCTAGCCTCCAAGAGAAATGTTCCAGACTATCCAACCGCTCCGTTTAACTCAAACTATCAAGTCCGGTAGCAGCCAAGCAAATCTTTTCTGATATCTTTCTAGGTTAATAATATCCTTTCTATCTTCGGGTGACCAGAACTATACACAGTATTCGAAGTGTGTTCTTCCCAATGTCCTGCACAACTTCAGCAAGACGTCCCAACTCCTGTATTCAATAATCTGACTATGTATCTATAGAATAGTAACAATAGGCACAGGCACAGTAATTGGGGAACAAAGAGCCTCCTTCAGTGTTGTGAATTTCCAATTATTCATCATGTTTGAAATTCCAGTTGGTCATAGGCCCAAATAGGGACTTGTCTAGTTCATTAAAATGATAGTGGTCGGAGGTGTGGAGGTGCTGCCTGGGGAACAATTGCCCGAGGAACTTTGTTGAGCTATAGCGGTGCATTTTGGGATGGCTGTGGCGGAGGGATTTAATGCTTGTGGCAGGAAGAGGAATCAAGCGCACTGCTTGGTGCTGGATGCTTTCGAACTCCCTGAGTGTTCTTGGAGATCTGGGGAGCAGCGTTTCACGTCGAGGAAAATGGAGTAATCAATTTGCCTGCGTAACCAATCTTGTTCCGAAATTTCAAGGACCCTATCATAGATAATCGTTAATGCTCTTTTCCCACTCGACCGACCTTTCCCCACAGACATGCATTTCATTGCTGTCGTTTCTCGCATTGGAATTTGAAAGCCACTGTTGTATCTGCCTCCACCAATCTCTCAGGCAGTGCAGACCAGATAATTGAAATCTATCCCAGAACATTAAAATAATTGTTGGAAAGATGTAACTTAAAAATCTTATCTCGCAGTTATATTCATCTGGGAGTACTGTGGCAACTGGAACTGATAGCAAATAACAACATCGGGAGACGACACGACCACTCACTCCTGCCCCAACATTCAGTTTCATCACAGTTGAGCTTCTGCCTCAATGTCATTTCCTGTCTGTTCCTCAGATACTTTCATTCCCCCAAAGTTCACTGTCGCTAAGAAAAATGGAGGCAGACATTCAAACCGATTTGGACCTATAGATGGAATGCTCGAATCTGCAGCGAGGCAGAGCTGGAAGGTGGGACAGGTTATAGAGTCATCGACGTTTACATGATGGAAATAGGTCATTCGGCTTAACTTGTGCATGTCACCCAGTTTTTACTACACAAAGCCTGTCCAATTGCCCACATTTGGTCATATTCCTCTACACCCATCTTCTCCAGATAACTATTTAAATGCTTTTTAAAAGGCAGAATTGTAGACGTCTCTACTACTGCGTCTGCCATCTCGTTCCAGACTCTCACCACCCTCTGTGTGAAACAATTGTTCATGTGGACCGTTTTGTATCTCTCCCCTCTCACCTTAAACCTACGCACTCTAGTTTTGGATTCCATTACCTTTGGGATAGTCTACCTGATCCATGCCCCCCATTATTTTATAGCCGTCCTCAAGATCATCCCTAGGCTCCAAGAAAAATATTTCAGTTTAAACAGCTCCTTATAACTTAAACCATCAAATCCGGTAGCAGCCTAGCAAATCTTTTTTGCCCTCTTTCTAGGTTACTAATATCGTTTCCATATTAGGGTGACCAGAACTGTACATAGTATTCCAAGTGTGTTCTTCCCAACGCCTTTAAGAACTTCAGCAAGACATTCCAACTCCTGTGTTCAATTATCTGACCATGTGTCTGTATAATAGTAATAATGGGCAGACACTGTAATTGTGGAACAAAGAGCCTCCTTCAGTGTTGTGAATTTCCAATTATTCATCACGTTTGCTGTGGTTGCAAAGAGCAGCAAAGTCGCAGAATGTGTCTGACTGGAAAAAAAATGTAGAAGAATATCTTGCTCAAGAGAACCACAGCTAATCAAATCTTCACCCGATACCAATAGAAACAAATTAGAAACAGAATAAAGGAGAATGGTAAAGAGAGAAAGGGGGAGAGAGCCTTTAATGCTGGAGTATTTTGCACACCACTCCCTTCCACCTTACTGCAGCAAGCACATTGTCTCTATCTTCAAGGATTCATGGTGTTAGAAATGCATTAAATTCACTTTCCTCTGAAGCAGACGTTACATGATTCATTCCACCGTTAAAATGACAAATAGGGGCAGCAGGATGGCCCAGTGGTTAGCACTGCTGCCTCACGCCGCTGAGTTCTTAGTTTCAATTCAGGCTCTGGGTCACGGTCCGTGTGGAGTTTGCACCTTTCTCCCCGTTTTTGCGTGTGTTTCTCCCCCACAACCAAAGATGTGCAGGGTAGGTGGATTGGCGACACGAAATTGCCCCTTAATTGGAAAAAAGGAATTGGGTAGTGTATATTTATTTTTGAAGTTTGGAGAACAGTTCATACAGGCCCCAGAAATTCAAAGCACTAATGCATAAAAATATCACTTTTACTGGATGTGAGAGTTGCTGGTTGGGACAGAATTTATTGCCCATCCCTGGTTGCCCTTCAGAAGGTGGTCATGAGCTGCTTTCTTGAATCGTTGCAGGCCGTGAGGTTTGGGTACACACACGTGCTTTAAGGGAGGAAGCTGAATGATGTTTTTCCCCGTTACCGTGAAGGAACGTTTATATGGTTCCAAGTGGGAGTGGTGAGTGGTTTGGAGGGGGAATTGCAGTTGGTTATTTTCCCAAGTAGGGGCTTGTCTAGTTCTTCAAAATGGCAGTGGTCGTAGGTCTGGAAGGTGCTGCCGAAGGAACAATTGTCTGAGGAACATTGTGGAGTTATTACGGTGCATTTTGGGATGTCTGTGGCGGAGGGATTGAATGCCTGTGGCAGGAGGAGCAATCAAGCGCACTGCTTGGTCCTGGATGCTTTCGAACTACCTGAGTGTTCTTGGAGATTTGGGGAACAGCGCTTCACGTCAAAAAAGTGGATTAATCAATTTGCCTGCGTAAACAATCTTGTTCCGAAATTTAAAAAAATGTATCATAGATAATCGTTAATGCTCTTTTCCTCCATTTAGGTAGTGAGTAATTGACAAAGTGTGACAGGTCAGTTATTGTACAGAGCTGGAATCGAACTCGGGTTTAAGCAGCGCGAGCCCAGAAAGTAAACACGTGGCATAAGCTGCTTTTTAAAACAGATCAATGCAGCCTCTAACAAAATACACCGACTCCTAATTATAAATGCGCTGCTGCTTTTATTTATGCACCACACATGTTATGGAAATATAAAAAACGCCAGGCAGCGCCCACGGTGAGACAGGCTCGAACTTACTCGAAAGTTGATGCTGTGAAGTAACCAGTGAGCTAACGCTGACGTCGAACACGGACACATTGTATATAAAGGATTACCGTGATCAAACTCGCCGTGGTGGGGAACATTGAGGGGAAACTCCAGGTGTCGCTGAACATCACCTCACAGCCAGACGTGAATAAAACTTAAAAGTGCGTCAAGTAACAACGGAGGTCATTCATTCCGTTTAACCTCAGTGGCTCTTTAGATCAGCAGTTCATTCAATCCCACTCGATCGACCTTTCCCCACAGGCATGCATTTGATTGCTGTTGTTTCCCGCATTGAAATTCGAAAGTCATTGTTGTATCTGCTACCGCCAATCTCACAGGCAGTGCAGACCAGATAATTGAAATCTATCCCAGCACATTGTAATAATTGTTCGAAAGATGTAACTTAAAAATCTTACCTCGCAGTTATAATGACTGCGAGCTGCGAGCGCTGTGGCAACTGGAACTGATAGAAAATTATAACAGGCCACTCACTCCTGCTCCAACATTCAGTTTGATCACAGCTGAGCTTCTGCCTCAATGTCAATTCCTGCCTGTTCCTCAGATACTTTCATTCCCTCGAAGTTTACAGCATGGAAATGGGCCCTTCGGCCTAACTTGTCCATGCCTCCCAGTTTTTACTACACAAACCCTGTCTAATTGCCAAAATTTGGTCATATTCCTCTACACCCATCTTCTCCATATAACTATTTAAATGCTTTTTAAAAGGCAGAATTTTATACGCCTCTATTCCTGCCTCTGCCAGCTCGTTCCAGACACTCACCACCTTCTGTGTGAAACAATTGTTCATCTGGACCGTTTTGTATCTCCCCTCTCACCTTAAACCTACGCGCTCTAGTTTTGGATTCTACTACCTTTGGGATAATCTACCTGATCCATGTCCCCCATTATTTTATAGCCGTCGTCAAGATCACCCCTAGGATCCAAGAAAAAATATTCCAGTTTAAACAGATCCTTATAACTCAAACTATCAAATCCGGTAGCAGCCTAGCAAATCTTTTCTGCCCTCTTTCTAGGTTAATAATATCGTTTCTATACTAGGGTGAACAGAACTGTACACAGTATTCCAAGTGTCTCCTTCCCAACGTCGTGTCGAACTTCAGGAAGACATCCCAACTCCTGTGCTCAATTATCTGACCCTGTATCTGTACAATAGTAATAATGGGCAGACACAGTAATTGTGGAACAAAGAGCCTCCTTCAGTGTTGTGAATTTCCAATTATTCATCAAATTTGCTGTGGTTGCAAAAAGCAACAAAGTCGCAGATTGTGTCTGACTGGAATAAGTATGGAAGAATATCTTGCTCAAGAGACCCACAGCTAATCAAATCTTCACCCGATATCAATAGAAACAAAACCGAAAAAGAATAAAGGAGAATGGTAAAGAGAGAAAAGGGAAGAGAGCGTTTAATGCTGGAGTATATTGCACACCACTCCCTTCCACCTTACTGCAGCAAGCACATTGTTTCTATCTTCAAGGATTCATGCTGTTAGAAATACATTAGATTCACTTTCCTCTGAAGCAGAAGTTACATGATTCATTCCACCGTGAGAATGACAAATAGGGACAGCAGGATGGCCCAGTGGTTAGCACTGCTGCCTCACGACGCTGAGTTCTTCGATCCAATTCAGGCTCTGGGTCACTGTCCGTGTGGAGTTTGCACATTCTTCAGGTTTTTGCGTGGGTTTCTCCCCCACAACCAAAGATGTGCACGATAGGTGGATTGGCGACACGAAATTGCTCCTTAATTGGAAAAAAGGAATTGGGTACTCTACATTTATTTTTACAGAATGGAGAACACTTCATTCCCAGGCCCCAGAAATTCAATGCACCAATGCTTTAAAAAGACCACTTTTACTGGATGGGACAGTTGCTGATTGGGACAGAATTTATTGTCCATCCCTGGTTGCCCTTCGGAAGGTGGTGGTGAGCTGCTTTCTTGAATCGTTGTGGGCCCTGAGGTTTGGGTACACCCACGTGCTTTAAGAGAGGAAGCAAAAAAAAAATCCCCGTTCCCGTGAAGGAGCGTAAATATGGTTCCTAGTGGGAGTGGTGAGTGATTTGGAGGGGGAATTGCAGTTGGTGATTTTCCCAAGTAGCGGATTGTCTAGTTCTTCAAAATGACAGTGGTCGTAGGTCTGGAAGGTGCTGTCATAGGAACAATTGCCTGAGGAACTTTGATGAGTTATTGCGGTGCATTTTGGGATGTCTGTGGCGGAGGGATTGAATGCCTGTGGCAGGAGGAGCAATCAAGCGCACTGCTTGGTCCTGGATGCTTTCGAACTACCTGTATGTTCTTGGAGATCTGGGGAACAGCGTTTCACGTGAAAAAAATGGATTAATCAATTTGCCTGCGTAAACAATCTTGTTCCGAAATTTAAAAAATGTATCATAGATTATCATTAATGCTCTTTTCCTCCATTTACATAGTGAGTAATTGACAAAGTGTGACAGGTCAGTTATTGTACAGAGCTGGAATCGAACTCGGGTTTCCGCAGCGAGAGGCCAGAAAGTAAACACGTGGCAAAAGCTGCTTTTTAAAACAGATCAATGCAGCCTGGAACAAAATACACCGACTTCTAATTATAAATGTGCTGCGTTTATTTATGTACCACACGTGTTTTGGAAATATAAAAACGCCAGGCAGTGCCCACGGTGAGACCGGCTCGAAGTTACAGCTCGAAGTTAAAGTGATGCTGTGAAGTAACCAGTGAACTAAAGCTGACGCTGGCTTAAAGCACGGACACATTGTATATAAAGGATTACCGTCATCAAACTCGCAGTGGTGGGTCACATTGACGGGAAACTCCAGGTGTCGCTGCACCTCACCTCACAGCCAGACGTGACCAAAAACTGAAAAATGCATGAGTTACCCACGGAGGACATTCATTTCGTTTAAGCTCAGCGGGTCTTTAGATCAGCAATTCATTCAATCCCACTCGGTCGACCTTTCCACAGAGGCATGCATTTGATTCCTCTCGTTTGTGGCATTGACATTTGAAAGCCACTGTTGTATCTGCCTCCATCAATCTCACAGGCAGTGCCGACCAGATAATTGAAATGTATCCCAGAACATTGAAATCATTATTCGAAAGATGTAACTTATCAATCTTATCTCGCAGTTATATACAACTGCGAGCTGTGAGTGCTGTGCCAACTGGAACTAATAGCAAATTATAACATTGAGAGACTACACGACCACTCACTCCTGCCACACCATTCAGTTTGATCACAGCTGAGCTTCTGCCTCAATGTCAGTTGCTGCCTGATCCTCAGACACTTCCATTCCCTCAGAGTTCACTGTCGATAAGAAAAATCGAGGCAGACACCCACAGCTAAATTTCAAACCGATTTGGACATTAGATGGTGTGCTCGAATCTGCAGCGACACAGATCTGGAAGGTGGGACAGGTCATAGGGTCATCAAAGTTTACAGCATGGAAATAGGCCCTTCGGCCTAACGTGGCCATGCCGCCCAGTTTTTACTACACAAAGCCTGTCCAATTGCCCACATTTGGTCATATTCCTCTGTACCCATCTTCTCCATATGATTATGTAAATGTTTTTAAAAGGCAGAATTGTAGACGCCTCCATTGCTGCCTCTGCCAGCTCGTTCCAGACACTCAACACCCTCTGTGTGAAACAATTGTCTCTCTGGACCCTTTTGAATCTCTCCTCTCTCACCTTAAACCTATTCCCTCTAGTTTTGGATTCCACTAACCTTGGGAAAATCTACTTCATCTATGCCCCTCATTATTTTATAGCCGACGTCAAGATCAACCCTCGTCTCCAAGAAAAATGTTCCAGTCAATCCAATCGCTCCGTTTAATTCAAAACATCAAGTCCGGTAGCAGCCCAGCAAATCTTTTCTGATCTCTTTCTAGGTTAATTATTTCCTTTCTATAGTGGGGGTGACCAGAACTGTACATAATATTCCAAGTGTGTCCTTCCCAATGTCCTGTTGAACTTCTGCAAGACATGCTGTCTTCAATAATCTGATCATGTATCTGTAGAATAGTAATAATGGGCAGACACAGTAATTGTGGAACAAAGAGCCTCCTTCAGTGTTGTGAATTTCCAATTATTCATCATGTTTGCTGTGGTTGCAAAAAGCAACAAAGTCGCAGAATGTGTCTGACTGGAAAAATTATAGCAGAATATCTTGCTTAAGAGACCCACAGCTAATATAATATTCAGCCGATATCAATAGAAACAAAACCGAAACAGAATAAAGGAGAATGGTAAAGAGAGAAAGGGGGAGAGAGCATTTAATGCTGCAGTATATTGCACACCAGTCCCTTCCACCTTACTGCAGCAAGCACATTGTTTCTATCTTCAAGGTTTCATGCTGTTAGAAATACATTAGATTCACTTTCCTCTGAAGCAGAAGTTACATGATTCATTCCACCGTTAGAATGACAAATAGGGACAGCAGGATAGCCCAGTGGTTAGCACTGCTGCCTCACGCCGCTGAGTTCTCAGGTTCGATTCCATCTCTGGGTCACTGTCCGTGTGGAGTTTGCACATTCTCCACGGTTTTGCGTGGGTTCCCCCCCCCCCCCCCCCACAACCAAAGATGTGCAGGGTAGGTAGATTGGCCACACGAATTTGTCCCTTAATTGGAAAAAAGGAATTGACTACTGTATATTTATTTTTACAGAATGGCGAACAATTCATTCCCAGGCCCCAGAAATTCAAAACACCAATGCTTTAAAAATACCAGTTTTACTGGATGGGAGAGTTGCTGGTTAGGACATAATTTATTGCCAATCCCTGGTTGCCCTTCTGAAGGTGGTGGTGAGCTGCTTTCTTGAATCGTTGTGGGCCCAGAGGTTTGGGTACATTCACGTGCTTTAAGGGAGGAAGCTAAAAAAAAATCCCCGTTACCGTGAAGGAAATATGGTTCCTAGTGGGAGTGGTGAGTGATTTGGAGGGGGAATTGCAGTTGGTGATTTTCCCAAGTAGGGGCTTGTCTCGTTCTTCAAAATGACAGTGGTCGTAGGTCTGGAATGTGCTGTCATAGAAACATTTACCTGAGGAACTTTGTGGAGTTATTGCGGTGCATTTTGGGATGGCTGTGGCGGAGAGATTGAATGCCTGTGGCAGGAGGAGCAATCAAGCGCACTGCTTGGTCCTGGATGCTTTCGAACTACCCGAGTGTTATTGGAGATCTGGGGGACAGCGCGTCACGTGAAAAAAATAGATTAATCAATTTGCCTGCGTAAACAATCTTGTTCCGAAATTTCAAAAAATGTATTATAGATAATCGTTAATGCTCTTTTCCTCCATTTAGGTGGTGAGTAATTGGCAAAGTGTGACAGGTCAGTTATTGTACAGAGCTGGAATCGAACTAGGGATTCTGCAGCGAGAGGCCAGAAAGTAAATCGTGGCAAAAGCTGCTTTTTAAAACAGATCAATGCAGCCTGGATCAAAATAAACCGACTTCTAATCATGAATGTGCTGCTGCTTTTATTTATGCACCACACATGTTTTGGAAATATAAAAACGCCAGGCAGCGCCCACGGTGAGACAGGCTCGAACTTACTCGAAAGTTGATGCTGTGAAGTAACCAGTGAGCTAACGCTGACGTCGACGTCCAGCACGGACACATTGTATATAAAGGATTACCGTCATCAAACTCGCCGTGGTGGGTAACATTGAGGGGAAACTCCAGGTGTCGCTGCACATCGCCTCACAGCCAGACGTGACCAAAAACTTAAAAGTGCGTGAAGTAACAACGGAGGACATTCATTCCGTTTAACCTCAGCGGCTCTTAAGATTAGCGGCTCGTTCAATCCCACTCGACCGACCTTTCCCAAAAGGCATGCATTTGATTGCTGTCGTTTCTGGCATTGACATTTGAAAGCCACTGTTGTATCTGCCTCCACCAATCTCACAGGCAGTGCAGACCAGATAATTGAACTGTGTCCCAGGACATTGAAATAATTATTCGAAAGATGTAACTTAAAAATCTTAACTCGCATTTATATTCATCTGCGATCTGCGAGTGCTGTGCCAACTGGAACTGATAGGAAATTACAACATAGGGAGACTACACGGCCACTCACTCCTGCCCCAACAATCAGTTTGATCACAGCTGAGCTTCTGCCTCAATGTCAATTCCTGCCTGTTCCTCAGATACTTTCATTCCCTCAAAGTTCACTGTCGATAAGATAAATCGAGGCAGACACCCACAGCAAAATTTCAAACCGATTTGTACATTAGATGGTGTGCTCGAATCTGCAGCGACACAGATCTGGAAGGTGGGACAGGTCATAGAGTCCTAGAAGTTTACAGCATGGAAATAGGCCCTTCGGTCTAAATTATCCATGCCGCCCAGTTTTTACTACACAAAGCCTGTCCAATTGCCCACAGTTGGTCATGTTCCTCCATATCCATCTTCTCCATATAACTATCTAAATGCTTTTTGTGGGCAGAATTGCTTTTGAGGGAAATGCTTCGATCAATTTGTTGAAAGTATCAACGGTTGCTGGCATATATATTTGTAACCCCTCCACCTCCCAATTCTCAACATAGCGCCAGATCATCCACAAAACAAATTTGCAAATTCGCCCAAGGCCCCTCTATGCGCCTGGAATAACTGAGTTCTCCTTTATGATCGTATCGGTCAATGTGCTTCCGGGCACATAATCAAGCACTTTTCAATATAATGCGTTATATATTTATCAAAACATGCCTCCAACATAAGTTGTTCATTCTGTCTGCAGTTCTTGCTGTTCCATGATTATCCCAATCCTCAATAAATTATGTATTACCCAGTTACAATCCAGGGTTGGCAACACGTATCTTCCATCTTGAAGACCTAGACCGTCCCTGATGTTCAACTTGTTTTTCTACTTCTTCAATGATGATGAGAATGGGTTCGAATGGGTTTCAAAACAAATTCTTCCTTTGGAATTGAATAAGACCCTAACTTCGAATCTGACGTACCGGGGCTGCAAACTGGCCCCTTGCTTAGCAAACACACCTGTATTTAGATTGACTGCTGGCGAGGGTCTTTGGCGAATCTTTACCTTAATTACCCCATATTGTTCTCCTTGGGCGTTCTCGATTACATATTTTAGTAAGGTGGTTGACGGGAGAGACTGTTCATCGATTAACACAAATCCTCCAGCTTCACTTATCCGCAAAAAGTCAGTCAGTCCATTAGAAACATACATGCTGTCTGAAAACATATCATGCGGTTGGGCGGGGGAGGGGGGGGTGTTCCGAGTAGGTGACTGCAAATGTTACTTCAGTTCATTAGACACTCTGAGCGCTCATGGGGTAGGTTCACTGTTCTTGCGTCTATCACCTGGCCTTGACTGTTTACCATATGATTACCACATCCAAAATTCCCTCACACCATCCTCATTCGAGGAAATCTCTATTAGATGTTTTAGTGGGGTTTTGTGTCTGTCTGTTGCTCTCTGGTTTCTACCGGGCTATTGGGCATTACCCCTACTTCCCTCTTTTATTTTGGCGGATTTTGTCCACTGGCACTGGGTGCTGCCACACGCTGACAGTCTAGCGCTTCCCCGCCATTACTGATTTCTGCAGGGAAAGTGAGTGTAATACTTCTGTTAACGGGAATGCCCTTTCCTTGTAATGTTAACATTCATCGGCCTTTATGATCCTGACTAAAATGTCCGTCTCTTATGCGCCCGTCTAATAATAATTGCAGTTCTGCTGAAATAGTGAGTGGATAAGTGGCAATTACATAGGTATCCAATTGGACTGCCCAGGAAACTGCCAGTGTGCGGCGTTCAAATGTGGAAAATGCCTGTTGTATCGGACGTAAGAGTCAGAGATAGTATCGTCCATCGCCGCAACCGGAATGTCAAAGGTCATTCTGGATTCGGTTTGTCTGGCTGGCGCCTGAGTCAATGTCTTTTTAGTTCACGAATGGCCTGTGTGAACAGATCAGTCCCCTTCCAAGTGGAGTTCTTTTTTATTAGATCAGACAACGGTGAAGCTTTTTGTTCCAAAACTGTCCATGTGGTTTCAGCAATATCGTAACAATCCTAAAAACGAATCTTAAGAATTTCAAATGGAGGGTAAATGGAATTGGGAGGTGATCTATTGCCTTTTTCTTTCTATCTCTCGATTCGTCCAGGTCACCACAGCGCTGTTGTTGGTGACCCGGCTTTTCGTAATACCAGCGTTTTGGGTTAACGTTTTGTCCCAGGATGGCGAGAAGGCCCAGCAAATCATGCAGGATATCTCAGAGTTCCTCTCTCGGTACGTTTTGGGGGATAAGGCCGTCTACATATTGAATTAAATTTTTCGGTTTGGAATATGGGAATTTTATGAAATCCCTGCGGTAATCATGTACAAGTGGACTGACGACCCAGGAAGGTGAAGGGGAATTTGTATTGAGGTTCCCTTCTTAAGGAAATTGACCAATATCTATTACTGATATCCAAAAGAGTAACATTTCGGTCTTTTATTGTTCGTTGTATCAATATCTCCGGACTGCTCACGACCGTTGGGGCGGTCAAAGGGGTTGTTTTACTCATTTTTCGGTAGACGATACTCAGGGGCCAGGATTCATCCGGCAGCTTTACTGGCCAGATAGGTGAATTATTTGCTGAGACTACGGGAAGTAGGACATCCTGCCCCACTAATCCGATAAGTACTTACAGCAAATTTCTTCTGAGAGCTTATGGAACCCATATTATTTCTGAAGCTTTGCTCCAGTCCCTCTATAGCGACCTCTGCTGACAATCTGCCGCTATCATATTTGAGTTGGGCTGAAACCGGCTCTCGATTTCAGAGCACTTGTTGCACTAATGGATCTCCTGACATTGTATCTTTCTGAACGCACCGTTTGCCCACGGCACACATTTGGTCCGTGTATTTTGACACAGGGATCGGGGATGATATATTTAATTCTCCATGAATTTATCAAACAATAAAGGATAAAATTAACTTTCACATTCGCCCGAAGCCTAGGATGTGTTCTGTCCTCGGGATAACTCACTCGAGAGCAGAGTGGAAAATCAATATGACTTCCAGTCGAAACTCTAAAGGGCCAGTTTTGCCACCTTTTTACAAGTGGCCGTTGGAACCGCTCAACATGAATTTCCTTTGTAAGCACCAAGTGTTGCGGGACCCTCCAGTATCCCAAAGGCATTTAACTGGATGCGTCCTACCCAACCGTTCACTCGGAGGCGCCCTCTATTCACACATTTGACGCTGCAGAACCATTCTCTGTGTGTCCCTCGCTCTCTCTGTGTGTCCCTCGCTCACTGTGTGTCCCTCGCTCTCTGTGTGTGTCCCTCGCTCTCTGTGTGTCCCTCGCTCACTGTGTGTCCCTCGCTCTCTGTGTGTGTCCCTCGCTCTCTGTGTGTCCCTCGCTCTCTGTGTGTGTCCCTCGCTCTCTGTGTGTCACTCGCTCTCAGTGTGTCCCTCGCTCTCTGTGTGTCCCTCGCTCTCTGTGTGTCCCTCGCTAACTGTGCGCCCCACTCTCTCTGTGTGTCACTCGCTCTCTGTGTGTCTCCCGCTCTCTGTGCGTCCCTTGCTCTCTGTGTGTCACTCGCTCTCTGTGCGCCCCTCGTTCTCTGTGTGTCCCAAGCTCTCTGTGTGTCACTCGCTCTCTGTGTGTCCCTTGCTCTCTGTGTGTCCCAAGCTCTCTGTGTGTCACTCGCTCTCTGTGCGCCCCTCGTTCTCTGTGTGTCCCTCGCTCTCTGTGTGTGTTCCTCGCTCTCTGTGTGTCCCTCGCTCTCTGTGCTCCCCTCGCTCTCTGTGTCCCTCGCTCTCTGTGTCTTCCTCGCTCTCTAGGTGCCCATCGCTCTCTGTGTGTCCCTCGCTCTCTGTATCCCTCGCTATCTGTGCGTCCCTCGCTCTCTGTGCATTCCTCGCTCTCTGTGCGTCTCTCGCTCTCTGTGTGCCCCCTGCTCTCTGTGTGTCCCTCGCTCTCCGTGTGTCACTCGCTCTCTGTGTGTCCCTCGCTCTCTGTGCGTCCCTCTCTCTGTGTGTCCCTCGCTCTTTGTGTCCCTCGCTCTGTGTGTCCCTCGCTCTCTGTGCGTCCCTCGCTCTCTGTGCGTCCCTCGCTCTCTGTGCATTCCTCCTCTGTGTGTTCCTCTCTGTGTGTCCCTCGCTCTGTGTGTCCCTCGCTCTCTGTGTGTCACTCAGTCTATGTGTGTCCCTCGCTCCCTGTGTGTCCCTTGCTCTCTGTGTGTCCCTCGCTCTCTGTGTGTCCCAAGCTCTCTGTGTGTCACTCGCTCTCTGTGCGTCCCTCGCTCTCTGTGCGTCCCTCGCTCCATGTGTGTCCCCCGCTCTCTCTGTGTCCCCTGCTCTGTGTGTGTCCCCCGCTCTCTGTGTGTCCCTCGCCCTGTGCGTCCCTCGCTATCTGTGCGCACCACTCTCTCTGTGTGTCACTCGCTCTCTGTGTGTCTCCCCGCTCTCTGTGCGTCCCTCGCTCTCTGTGTGTTCCTCGCTCTCAGTGTGTCCCTCGCTCTTCTCTGTGTGTCCCTCGCTCTCTGTGTGTCCCCCGCCCTCTGTGTGTCGCCCGCTCTCTGTGTGTCCCTCGCTCTCTGTGTGTCCCAAGCTCTCTGTGTGTCACTCGCTCTCTGTGCGTCCCTCGCTCTCTGTGCGTCCCCCGCTCTCTGTGTGTCCCCCGCTCTCTGTGTGTCACTCGCTCTCTGTGTGTCCCTCGCTCTGTGCGTCCCTCGCTATCTGTGCGCCCCACTCTCTCTGTGTGTCACTCGCTCTCTTTGTGTCCCCCGCTCTCTGTGCGTCCCTCGATCTCTGTGTGTCCCTCGCTCTCAGTGTGTCCCTCGCTCTTTGTGTGCCCCTCGCTCTCAGTGTGCACCTCGCTCTCTGTGCGACCCTCGCTCTCTGTGCGACCCTCGCTCTCTGCGCGTCCCTCGCTCTCTGCGTGTCCCTCGCTCTCTGTGTGTCCCTCGCTCTGTGTGTCCCTCGCTCTGTGTGTGTCCCCCGCTCTCTGTGTGTCCCCCGCTCTCAGTGTGACTCTCTCTCTGTGCGCCCCTCGCTCTCTGTGTGTTCCCCCTCTCTGTGTGTCCCTCGGTCTCTGTGTGATCCTCGGTCTCTGTGTGTCCCTCGGTCTCTGTGCGCTCCTCGCTGTCTGCGCGTCCCTCGCTCTCTTTGTGTGTCCCTCACTTTTTGTGCACCCCTCGCTCTGTGTGTCCCTCGCACTCTGTGTGTCCCTCGCTCTCTGTGTGTCCCTCGCTCTCTGTGTGTCCCTCGCTCTCTGTGTATCCCTCGCTCTCTCTGTGTGTCCCTCGCTCTGTGTATCCCTCGCTCACTGTGTTTCCCTCGCTCTCTGTGTGTCCCTCGCTCTCTCTGTGTCCCTCGCTCTCTGTGTGTCACTCGCTCTCAGTGTGTCCCTCGCTCTCTGTGTGTCCCTCGCTCTCTGTGTGTCCCTCGCTAACTGTGCGCCCCACTCTCTCTGTGTGTCACTCGCTCTCTGTGTGTCTCCCGCTCTCTGTGCGTCCCTTGTTCTCTGTGTGTCCCTCGCTCTCAGTGTGTCCCTTGCTCTCTGTGTGTCCCAAGCTCTCTGTGTGTCACTCGCTCTCTGTGCGCCCCTCGTTCTCTGTGTGTCCCTCAGTCTCTGTGTGTTCCTCGCTCTCTGTGTGTCCCTCGCACTCTGTGCTCCCCTCGCTCTCTGTGTCCCTCGCTCTCTGTGTCTTCCTCGCTCTCTAGGTGCCCATCGCTCTCTGTGTGTCCCTCGCTCTCTGTGTCCCTCGCTTTCTTTGTGTCCCTCGCTCACGCTATGTGTATCCCTCGCTCTCTGTGCGTCCCTCGCTCTCTGTGCATTCCTCGCTCTCTGTGCGTCTCTCGCTCTCTGTGTGCCCCCTGCTCTCTGTGTGTCCCTCGCTCTCCGTGTGTCACTCGCTCTCTGTGTGTCCCTCGCTCTCTGTGCGTCCCTCTCTCTGTGTGTCCCTCGCTCTTTGTGTCCCTCGCTCTGTGTGTCCCTCGCTCTCTGTGCGTCCCTCGCTCTCTGTGCATTCCTCCTCTGTGTGTTCCTCTCTGTGTGTCCCTCGCTCTGTGTTTCCCTCGCTCTCTGTGTGTCACTCAGTCTATGTGTGTCCCTCGCTCCCTGTGTGTCCCTTGCTCTCTGTGTGTCCCTCGCTCTCTGTGTGTCCCAAGCTCTCTGTGTGTCACTCGCTCTCTGTGCGTCCCTCGCTCTCTGTGCGTCCCTCGCTCCATGTGTGTCCCCCGCTCTCTCTGTGTCCCCTGCTCTGTGTGTGTCCCCCGCTCTCTGTGTGTCCCTCGCCCTGTGCGTCCCTCGCTATCTGTGCGCACCACTCTCTCTGTGTGTCACTCGCTCTCTGTGTGTCTCCCCGCTCTCTGTGCGTCCCTCGCTCTCTGTGTGTCCCTCGCTCTCTGTGTGTCCCTCGCTCTTCTCTGTGTGTCCCTCGCTCTCTGTGTGTACCCCGCCCTCTGTGTGTCGCCCGCTCTCTGTGTGTCCCTCGCTCTCTGTGTGTCCCAAGCTCTCTGTGTGTCACTCGCTCTCTGTGCGTCCCTCGCTCTCTGTGCGTCCCCCGCTCTCTGTGTGTCCCCCGCTCTCTGTGTGTCCCCTGCTCTCTGTGTGTCACTCGCTCTCTGTGTGTCCCTCGCTCTGTGCGTCCCTCGCTATCTGTGCGCCCCACTCTCTCTGTGTGTCACTCGCTCTCTTTGTGTCCCCCGCTCTCTGTGCGTCCCTCGCTCTCTGTGTGTCCCTCGCTCTCAGTGTGTCCCTCGCTCTTTGTGTGCCCCTCGCTCTCAGTGTGTCCCTCGCTCTCTGTGCGACCCTCGCTCTCTGTGCGACCCTCGCTCTCTGCGCGTCCCTCGCTCTCTGCGTGTCCCTCGCTCTCTGTGTGTCCCTCGCTCTGTGTGTCCCTCGCTCTGTGTGTGTCCCCCGCTCTCTGTGTGTCCCCCGCTCTCAGTGTGACTCTCTCTCTGTGCGTCCCTCGCTCTCTGTGTGTTCCCCCTCTCTGAGTGTCCCTCGGTCTCTGTGTGATCCTCGGTCTCTGTGTGTCCCTCGGTCTCTGTGCGCTCCTCGCTGTCTGCGCGTCCCTCGCTCTCTTTGTGTGTCCCTCACTTTTTGTGCACCCCTCGCTCTGTGTGTCCCTCGCACTCTGTGTGTCCCTCGCTCTCTGTGTGTCCCTCGCTCTCTGTGTGTCCCTCGCTCTCTGTGTATCCCTCGCTCTCTCTGTCTGTCCCTCGCTCTGTGTATCCCTCGCTCACTGTGTTTCCCTCGCTCTCTGTGTGTCCCTCGCTCTCTGTCCGCCCCTCGGTCTCTGTGTGTCCCTCGTTCTCTGTGTGTCCCTCGCTCTGTGTGTCCCTCGCTCTCTGTGTGTCCCTCGATCTCTGTGTGTCCCTAGCTCTCTGTGCACCCCTCGCTCTCTGTGTCCCTCGCTCTCTGTGTCTCCCTCGCTCTCTGTGTGTCCCTCGCTCTCTGTGTGTCCCTCGCTCTCTGTGTGTCCCTCGCTCTCTGTGTGTCCCTCACTCTGCGCGTCCCTCGCTCTCTGTGTCCCTCGCTCTCTGTGTGTCACTCGCTCTCAGTGTGTCCCTCGCTCTCTGTGTGTCCCTCGCTCTCTGTGCGTCCCCCGCTCTCTGTGTGTCGCCCGCTCTCTGTGTGTCCCTCGCTCTCTGTGTGATCCTCGCTCTCTGTGTGTCCCTCGCTCCCTGTGTGTTCCTCGCTCTCTGTGTGTCCCTCGCTCTCTGTATGCCCCTCGCTCTATGTGTGTCCCTCGCTCTCTGTGTGTCCCTTGCTCTCTGTGTGCCCCTCGCTCTCTGTGTGTCCCTCGCTCCCTGTGTGTCCCTCGCTCTCTGTGTGTCCCTCGCTCTCTGTATGCCCCCCGCTCTCTGTGTGTCCCTCGCTCTCTGTGTGTCCCTTGCTCTCTGTGTGCCCCTCGCTCTCTGTGTGCCCCTCGCTCTCTGTGTGCCACTCGCTTTGTGTGTCCCTCGCTCTCTGTGCCCCTCGCTCTCTGTTTGTCCCTCGCTCTCTGTACAATGTCCTGACACCGTTATCGATTACAAAGCGGGGCGTGGGTAGATTGAGTCAGCGGCGAGCGCTACTCAAAACGACGAAGATTCTTCTTTCATGCATGCTGATTACTTCGATCTCCTTCACGCCCGTCCGAGTTCTGGAGACTTTTCTCAGCTCCTTGTGAATAACGTTTAGTTTTGTGAGTTCCTCGGAAAGAAGTGCCGGAGGAGGTCACAATTATAACTCCGGCCGGTCCTGGTCTGGTCGGTGGCGCGGGATGTGTCCTGCTTGTGCTTCCACCATGATTTTATTTGGACCGGGGTTCTCGAGATAGGGAGAGAAATGTAGCTTTATTATTATCTCTCTGTGTTCTCCGTCATTCTCCAGATTGCCCTATGTCCCTGAATTGGAGAGCAACATTTTGCCATTTTGGAGGCGATCCCGGTGGCCTGAGCTTTCCTTTGCCGTGCTCTGGTTATATGGTGAAGGATCCAGGTCACAGTGTGTGTTGAGTCAGGAGGGTCAACAGATTCCCAAGCTTTCTGGCCACCTTGGGCTGCATGTGAGACGAAAGCATTCGTCAATCTGGTATGATTTGTCGTGCGCATGTCTTGTCATAACGAATAATTTTGTCCCGAGTTGTGATCTCTAGAAACTCACCAGTTTTTCTTACAGAGATTGCTACAATGAGTATCAGCCTCTCCTTTCTTGTTCATCTCGTTCAATGTACAAAACTCAATTTCTCGGCGTCACTGTGATATTCATGGCTGATTGTTAGATTTTAGTCAATGTTGGATGCAAATCCTTTCTCATTGAAAATAGTTCACTGCACCTGCTTTCTCGCTGCTCAGGTTGTTATTGTTCCCTGATGGACATTAGTGAACCAGCTGGGGTTTAACCACAATCGAAAATGTTATTATGGTCATCGTTCGGCTTTTTATTGTAGATATTTATTGGATTCAATCCCTCCTAATGCCCTGGTTGAATTCAAACCCAGGGCCCCAGAACATTTCCTTGGGACCCTGAATTACTAATACCTGCTGTTTTAGGTAATGGTAATCGGATCAGGCTCCGTGGACCCAATTTGTTTCCTTTGAGAGATTCCACTTTCTTCAAAACGAGACTCCTTGCAAGGTGTTCTCCCATAATCTCTCTGGCAGCATCACTTCGGCATCTGAGAGTTAAGCGGCTCCATAGGGTATGAGCGGAGAGATTGAAATCTGACATTCACAGCCTGGCATGTTACAACAATGGCTGTGAATGTGAGAACAAATTGCCCTCTAAACCATGCATCCTTACATTCTGCATGAGCCGACCATGGGGCACCTTATCAAGCTCCTTACTAAAATCCATGTATACCACATCAACTGCTCTACTTTAATCTCTGTACTTAGTTACATCCTCAAAGAATACAATCAAACTTGTGAGGCAAGACTTCCCCCTCACAAATCCGTGCTGACTATCCTGGATTAAGCTATATCTTTCCAAATGATCATCAATCATATCCCTCAGGACCCTTTCCAATAACGTACCGATGACTGAAGTGAGATTAACCGGCCTATAATTCCCAGGGTTATACCTATTCACTTTCTTTAACAAGGGGACAACATTCGCCTCTCTACAGTTTTCTGGCACTATTCCTGTGGACAATGAAGACATAAAGATCAAAGCCAAAGGCTCTGATATCTCATCCCTCGCCACCCAAAGAATCCTGGGATTTATCCCATCAGGCCGAGGGGACATATCTATCCGCAGGCTTCTCAAAATTTCTAACACATCTTCCTACCGATTATCTATCTCCTCCAGCCTACCAGCGTGTATCGCATATCCCCCTCTCCTTTGTGAACTCTGAAGTAAAGTATTCATGTAGGGCCTCTCCTATATCTTCAGACTCCATGCACACTTTCCCACTACTGATTCCTAACACAGTATGTAGATAGGCCAACAAGACGCAAGGCCGCAATGGATTTGGTACTGGGTAAAGAACCAGGCCAGGTGTTACATTCGGAGGTTGGTGAGCACTTTTGTAATAGTGACCTCAATTCGGTTACGCTTACTTCAGCGATGGAAAGGGTTAGGTACATACCGCAGGGCAAGAGTTATAGCTCGAGGAAAGGCAATTGTGATGCGATTAGGCAAGACTTAGGATGCATAGGATGGGGAAGGAATCTGCAGGGGATGAGCACAATTGAAATGTGGAGCTTGTTCAAGGAACAGCTAATGCGTGTCCTTGATAAGTATGTACCTGTCAGGCAGGGAGGAAGTGGTCGAGCGAGGGAACCGAGGTTTACTAATGTAATTGCATCACTTATTAAGAGGAAGAGGCTTATGTAAAGACGAGTCGCGAAGGTTCTGTTAGGGCGCGTGAGAGTTACAATTTAGCCAGAGTGGACCTAAAGAGAGAGCTAAGAAGAGCCAGGAGGGGACATGAGAAGTCTTTGGCAGGTAGGATCAAGGAAAACCCCAAATGTATCTATATTTATGTCAGGAAAAAAGAACGACGAGGGTAAGAGTAGGTCCAGTCAAGGACAGTAGTGGGAAGTTGCGCGTGGAGTCCGAGGAGACAGGAGAGGCGCTAAATAAATATTTTTCGTCAATAGTCATACAGGAAAAAGACAATGTTGTCAACGAGATGACTGAAATACAGGCGACGAGACGAGACGGGATTCAGTTTCATAAGGAGGAGTTGTTAGCAATTCTGGAAAGTGTGAATATAGATAAGTCCCTGGACCGGATGGGATTTATCCTAGGATTCTCTGGCAAGCTCGGAAGGCGATTGCTGAGCCTTTGGCTTTGATCTTTATGTCATCATTGTCTAGAGGAATAGACCCATAAGACTGGAGGATAGCAAATGTTGCCCCCTTGTTCAAGAAGGGGATTAGAGACAACCCCGGTAACTATAGACCAGTGAGCCTTACTCCTGTTTTGGGCAAAGTCTTGGAAAGGATTACAAGAGATAGTATTGACAATCATCTAGAAAGGAATAATTTGATTAGGGATAGTCAACACGGTTTTGTGAAGGGTAGGTCGTGCCTCACAAGCATTATTGAGTTCTTTGAGAAGGTGACCAAACAGATGGGCGAGGGTAAAGCAGTTGATGTGGTGTGTATGGATTTCAGTAAAGCGTTTTATAACGTTCCCTACGTTAGGCTATTGCAGAAAATACGGAGACATGGGATTGAGGGTGATGTAACGGTTTGGTTAGAAATTGGTTAGCTGTGGTGGTTGATGGGAAATGTTCAGCCTACAGTTCAGTTACTAGTGGTGTACCACAAGGATCTGCATTCGGGCCACTGCTGTTTGTCATTTTTATAATTGACCTGGAGGAGGAGGTAGATGGATGTGTGAGTAAATTTACGGATGACACGAAAGTCGGTGGAGTTGTGTATAGTGCGGAAGGATGTTGCAGGTTACAGAGGGGCATAGGAAATCTGCAGCGCTGTGCTGAGAGGTGGCAAATGGAGTTTAATGCATAAAAGTGTAAGCTGATTCATTTTGGAAGGAGTAACGGAATAAAGAGTACTGGGCTAATGGTAAGATTCTTGGCAGTGTGGATGAGCAGAGAGATCTCGGTGTCCATGTACATAGATCCCTGAAAGTTGCCACCTAAGTTGATCGGGTTGTTAAGAAGGCGTACGGTGTTTTAGCTTTTTTTGGTCGAGGAATTGAGTGTCGGAGCCATGAGGTCATGTTGCAGCTGTACAAAATTCTGGTGCGACCGCATTTGGAGTATTACCTGAAGTTCTGGTCACCGCATTATAGGAAGGATGTGGAAGCATTGGAAAGGGTGCAGAGGAGATTTACCAGGATGTTGCCTGGAGGGAAGATCTTATGAGGGAAGGCTGAGGGACTTGAGGCTGTTTTCGTTAGAGAGAAGAGATTAAGCGAAGACTTAAGAGAGGCATAAGAGATGATCAGAGGATTAGATAGGGTGGACAGTGAGAGCCTTTTTCCTCGGATGGTGATGGCTAGCACGAGGGGACATAGCTTTAAATTGAGGGAAGATGGGTATAGGAGGTAGGTTCTTTACTCAGAGATTAGTAAGGGCGTGGAATGCCCTGCCTGCAACTGTAGTGGACTCGCCAACATTAAGGGCATTTAAATGGTCATTGGATAAACATATGGATGATAATGGAATAGTGTAGATGGGCTTTAGATTGGTTTCACAGGTCGGTGCAACATCGAGGGCCGGAGGGCCTGTACCACGCTGAAATGTTCTATTGTTCTATTGGATTTATGAAGGGAACATCATGCTTGACAAATTTGTTGGAATTCATTGAAGATGTAACCAGTACAGTTGACAAGGTGGAGCCAGCCGATGTGGTATATTTGTATTTTCAAAAGTCATAAGATAATGTTTTGCAAAACTAAAGCGCATGGGATTGGGGGAAACGTATTGAGGTGGATAGAAAACTGGTTGGCAGAGAGGAAACAAGGAGTAGCGATTAATGGGTCCTTTTCAAATTAGCAGGCAGTAACAAGTGGGATACCACAGGCATCTGTGCTGGGACCCCAGCTATTCACAATGTATATTAATGATTTGGATGAGGCAACAAAATGCAACATCTCAAAGTTTGCAGATGATACAAAATTATTTGGGAGAGTGAACTCTGACGAGGATGCAGGTATCCTGCAGCATGATCTCGACAGGTTGGGCGAGTGGGCAAATCAATGGCAGATGCAGTATAATTTGGATAAATGTGAGGCTGTTCATTTTGGAAGCAAAAACAGGAGACCTGATTATTACCTGAATGGTTGTAAATTGGGAGAGGGAAGTATCCAGTGGGACCTGGGTGTCCGTGTGCAACATTCGCTGAAGGTAAGGATGCAGGTGCAGCAGGCGGTAAAGCAGGCTCATGGTATGTTGACCTTCATTGCGAGATGTTTCCAATATAGAAGAAGGGATGTGTTGCTGCAATTGTACAGGGCCTTGGTGAGGCCACACTTGGAGTATTGTGTGCAGTTTTTGTCTCCTTCTCTGAGGAGGGATGTTCTTGCTCTTGAGGCAGCGCAGAGAAGGTTTACCAGATTGATTCCAAGGATGGCGGGACTGTCATATGAGGAGAGATTGATTAGGTTGGGATTGTTTTCGCTGGAGTTCAGAAGAATGAGGGGGGAATCTTATAGAAACTTATAAAATTCTAACAGGACTGGACCCGAAAGATGCAGGGAAGATGTTACCAATGATGGGCGTGTACAGAACCACGGGTCACAGTCTGAGGATACAGGGTAAACCATTTCGGGCAGAGATAAGGGGACATTTCTTCACACAGAGAGGGGTGAGCCTGTGGAATTAATTGCCACAGGAAGTTGTTGATGCTAAAACGTTGAATATATTCAAGAGGCGGCTGAATATAACACTTGGGAAGATTGAGATCAAAGGCTATGGGGAGAAAGCAGGATTAGGCTGTTGAGTTGGATGATCAGCCATGATTGTGATGAATGGCGGAGTAGGCGCGAACGACCATAAGTCCTCCTTCTGCTCCTATCTTCTATGTACCTACATATCTATGTATGCCGAAGGGCCTGTTCCTGTGCTGTCTTGTTCTTTATTCTTTTTGAATGCAAAATGCCGCCACAGCGATAACTTGGTCCACTAACCTGGCACTCGGGTGAGTTCTTACACCTTTTTATTAGCATGGAACTTCGTCAGTCTAGCAGAGGCAGGAGACATCGGCAGACAATTATAGGGTTCGTTAATGTTTTAAATTGATGGTGCTTAGCATTTTTATATTTTTTAAATGTATACTTAATGTAAGGAATATATATATATATGTGTGTTTGTGAGTCTGTATATATCGAAGTCACAGAAGATGAATCATTATTTTCTTTAAACTTTGCTTTGGAATAAATACATTAATTCCATTTAAGCATCTATATTGGATGTGGTGATCACTCGATAACGGATACGATTGTCACGTGCCATCTTCTCAGTGATTGGCACATCACTGTATCTGGCCACGGCTTTCAGCCAATGTTTTCGAATATAACAAACTAAAAGTAAAAGAAAACATGATGAAGGAAGTAATTACGGGTTATTCAGCCTGATGGAGAACAATGAGAAAACAGAAAGCAGAATCTGTCAGCCTGACAGGGACACACTCGGCACAAAGCAGCAACATTACGTTTGTTGAATATAATAATATTCCACAGATTACAGCCTCACACCCCAAGACTTGATTAAACTCACTCCGTCTCTCCACCTCCTGTTCTGCACAAACTCACTCACTCCCTCCACCTCCTGGTCTGTACAAACTGACTCATTCACCTCCTGGTCGGTACAAACTCTCCCTCCCTCCACCTCCTGGTCTGCACAAACTCACTCCCTCCACCTCATGGTCTGATACAAACTCACTCACTCCACCTCCTGGTCTGTACAAACTTACTCCCTCCACCTCCTGGTCTGTACAAACTCACTCGCTCCACCTCCAGGTCTGTCAAAATTCCCTCCCTCCACCTCCTGGTCTGTACAAACTCACTCCCTCCACCTCCTGGTCTGTACAAACTTACTCCCTCCACCTCCTGGTCTGTACAAACTCACTCCCTCCACCTCCTGGTCTGTTAGAACTCCCTCCCTCCACCTCCTTGTCTGCACAAACTCACTCCCTCCACCTCCTGGTCTGATACAAACTCCCTCCCTCCACCCCCTGGTCTGTACAAACTTACTCCCTCCACCTCCTGCTCTGTACAAACTCTCTCCCTCCACCTCCTGGTCAGTACAAATTCTCTCCCTCCACCTCCTGGTCGGTACAAACTCCCTCCCTCCACCTACTGGTCTGTACAAACTCCCTCCCTCCACCTCCTGGTCTGTATAAACACTCCATCTCTCTACCTTCTGGTCTGTACAGACTCATTCTTCCGTCCACCACCTGTTCTGTACAAAGTCACTCCCTCTCTCCACCTTCTGGTCTGTACAAACGCACTCCCTCTCTCCACCTTCTGGTCTGATACAAACTCCCTCCCTCCACCTCCTGGTCTGCACAATCTCCCTCCCTCCACCTCCTGGTCTGATACAAACTCCCTCCCTCCACGTCCTGGTCTGTACAAACTCAATCACTCCACCTCCTGGTCTGTACAAACCCCCCTCCCTCCACCTGCTGGTCTGCACAAACTCCCTCCCTCCACCTCCTGGTCTGCACAAACTCACTCACACCACATCCTGGTCTGTACAAACTCCCTCCCACCACCTCCTGGTCTGCACAAACTCCCTCCCTCCACCTCCTGGTCTGCACAATCTCCCTCCCTCCACGTCCTGGCCTGTACAAACTCAATAACACCACCTCCTGGTCTGTACAAACTCACTCCCTCCACCTCATGGAGTTTGTATCAGAATACAAAGTCCCTCCCTCCAGGTCCTGGTCTGTAGATACTCACTCACTCCACCTCCTAGTCTGCACAAACTCCCTCCCTCCACGTCATGGTCTGCACAAACTCACTCCCTCCAGCTCCTGGTCTGCACAAGCTCACTCCCTCCATCTCGCGGTCTGATACATACTCCCTCCCTCCACCTACTGGTCTGTACAAACTCACTCTCTCCACCTCGTGGTCTGTAAAAACTCCCCCCCCTCCGCCCCTGCACCTCGTGGTCGGTACAAACTCCCTCCCTCCCTCCAACACCTGGTCTGTACAAAGTCACTCCCTCTCTCCACCTTCTGGTCTGTACAAACTCCCCCTCCCTCCACCCCCTGGTGTGCACAAACTCACTCCCTCCACCTCCTGGTCTGCACAAACTCACTCCCTCCACCTTTTGGTGTGTACAAAGTCACTCCCTCCACCTCCTGTTCTGTACAAACTCCGTCCCCTCCACCTCCTGTTCTGTACAAACTCCATTCCTCCACCTCCTGGTCTGCACAAAGTCACTCCCTCCACATCCTGGTCTGCACAAACTCACTCCCTCCACCCCCTGGTCTGCACAAACTCACTCCCTCCACCTCCTGGTCTCATACAAACTCCCTCCCTCCACGTCCTGGTCTGTAAAAACTCACTCACACCACCTCCTGGTCCGTACAACCTCCCTCCCTCCACCTCCTGGTCTGTACAAACTCCCTCTATCCACCTATTGGTCTCTACAAACTCTCTCCCTCCACCTCCTGGTCTGATACAATCTCCCTCCCTCCACCTACTGGTCTGTACAAACTCACTCCCTCCACCCCCTGGTCTGCACAAACTCACTCCCTCCACCTCCTGGTCTTATACAAACTCCCTCCCTCCACGTCCTGGTCTGTAAAAACTCACTCACACCACCTCCTGGTCCGTACAACCTCCCTCCCTCCACCTCCTGGTCTGTACAAACTCCCTCTATCCACCTATTGGTCTGTACAAACTCACTCCCTCCACCTCCTGGTCTGATACAATCTCCCTCCCTCCACCTACTGGTCTGTACAAACTCACTCCCTCCACCTTCTCGTCTGTACAAACTCCCCCTCCCTCCACCTAGTGGTCTGTACAAACTCACGCCCTCCACCTCCTGGTCTGTACAAATACTCCCTCTCTCTACCTTCTGGCCTGTACAGACTCATTCCCTCCGTCCACCACCTGGTCTGTACTAAGTCAATCCCTCTCTCCACCTCCTGGTCTGTAGAAACGCACTCCCTCTCTCCACCTTCTGGTCTGTACAAACGCACTCCCTCTCTCCACCTTCTGGTCTGTACAAACTCACTCCCTCCCTCCACATCCTGGTCTGTACAAACACACTCCCTCCGTCCACCTCCTGGCCTGTACAAACTGACTCCATCCCTCCACCTCTTGGTTGTGTACAAACGAATTCCTTCCCTCCCACCCTCTCCTTTTCCTGTACAGACTCACACCCGCCCTGTCTCCCACACACCGTCTTCTACAGACTCCGCCCCTCCCTCCGACTCACTGAACTGCACAGAATAATTTCCCTCCCTCTCTATGATTTAAAGTGATCCTCGCTCAATATTGACCTCCCACTTTCTTCCCTAGACAGATTTTGTCTTTCTAACTCTCTGATGTCTGCAGAATTACTCCCTCTCTCACACTCCCTGGCCAATATGCAACCGGTCCCTCCATTCCACTTCCTGTCCTACACAGACTCCCTCCCACCCGCTAGTCTGCGCAGATACACTCACTCCCTCTGTCCCACTTCCTGCTGTGTTCAATCCTACTCCCTCACTCCCCCTCTCCGGTCTGTTGGTTTTCTCTCTGAACTGCAGAGCATCTCTGTGCGTTGCCTCAGGATGGAGAACACCACCCCCACTATTCAGGAACACAGAGAATAAAACTTATATTTAGAGAACTGTTCGCAGCACCCAAAGAATCAAAACAGTTTCAGTGACAGGGGACGTTTACTCAAGGACCAACAATGTTTACTCCGAAAACAGTGCGGTCAATCATTTCACAGACTATCTCACAAAATAGAAAATTAGATGTGAAGGATGTAGAGTTTCTGTTCACGTTCGCGCAGAGAGTGATGTTGGTGCAGGACAATGCGAGAACCCCAGCTCCACACAGAATAACGACAGCATAACACCCATATTCCCTCTCCGAGGAAGAGGTCGACAGGGTAACCATTTGCTGCTTCCTCCAGAACACCACACTTCCGCAGTGCTGAGCCCCATCTTTGCAGTGGAAAATCAGCCCACAACAATGCAGCAGTCACACAGTGCTGAGCCCCATGTGCTGGAGTGAGACATCAATACAAAATAATGCAGCGCTCCCGCAGTGCTGAGCCCCATGTACTGGAGTGGGACATCAATAAAAAACAATGCAGCGCTCCCGCAGTGCTGAGCCCCATGTACTGGAGTGGGACATCAATTCAAAACAATGCAGCGCTCCCGCAGTGCTGAGCTCCATGTACTGGAGTGGGACATCAATAAAAAACAATGCAGCGCTCCCGCAGTGCTGAGCTCCATGTACTGGAGTGGGACATCAATTCAAAACAATGCAGCGCTCCCGCAGTGAGACATCAATCCACAACAATGCAGCAGTGACACAGTGCTGAGCTCCATGCATTAGACTGGAACATCAATCCACAACAATGCAGCGCTCCCGCAGTGCTGAGCTCCATGCATTAGACTGGGACATCAAACCACAACAATGCCGCGCTCTCGCAGTGTTGAGCTCCATGTACTGGAGTGGGACATCAATCCACAACAATGCAGAGCTCCCGCAGTGCTGAGCTCCATGCATTAGACTGGGACATCAAACCACAACAATGCCGCGCTCTCGCAGTGCTGAGCTCCATGCATTAGACTGGGACATCAATCCACAACAATGCAGCGCTCCCCCAGGACTGAGCTCCTTGTACGAGAGTGGGAAATCTACCCACAACAATGCAGCGCTCTGGACGTGCTGAGCTACATGTATTAGACTGGAACATCAATCCACAACAATGCAGCGCTCACGCAGTGCTGAACTCCCTCTATTAGGCAGGGACATCAATCCACAACAATGCAACGCTCCCGCAGCGCTGGGCTCCATGTATTAGACTGGGACATCAATCCACAACAATGCAGCGTTCCCACAATGCTGAGCTCCATGTATTAGGCAGGGATACCAATCAACAGCAATGCAGCGCTCCCACAATGCTGAGCTCCGTGTTTTCGACTGCGACATCAATCAACAACAGTGCAGCGCTCTCGCAGTGCTGAGCTCCGTGTTTTAGACTGGCGCATCAACCCACAATAATGCAACGCTCTCGCAGTGCTGAGCTCCGAGTTCTGGAGGGGGCATCTGCTTAAACAGTGCTGCACTCTGGAAGTGCTGAACGTCATGTACTGAAGTGGAGCATTAACACACATCAGTGCAGCACTCGCGCAGTGCTGAGCTTCATGTACTGGAGTGGACATTAACCCACAACAGTGCAGCGTTCGCGCGATGCTGAGCTCCAAGTATTTGAGTGAAACATCAAGACACAACAGTGCCGCACTCCCGCAGTGCTGAGCTCCATGTACTGGTGTGGTACATCAATCCACAACAGTGCAGCGTTCTCGCAGTGCTGAGCTCCATGTACTGGAGTGGAACATCAATCCACAACAGTGCAGCGTTCTCGCAGTGCTGAGCTCCATGTACAGTAGTGAAACATCAACCCCCAACAGTGCAGCACTCCAGCAGTGCTGAACTCTAAGTACTTGAGTGAAACATGAATACACAACAGTGCCGCACTCCCGCAGTGCTGAGCTCCATATCCTGGAGTGGAACATCAATATACAACAGTGCAGAATTCCCGCAGTGCTGAGCTCCGTGCGCTGGTGTGTGATCTCAACCCACAACAATGCAGCACTTGCGCAATGCTGAGCTCCATGTACTGGTGCGGGACATCAAACCACAACAGTGCAGCATTCCCGCAGTGCTCAGCTCCATGTACTGGACTGGGACACCAACCACAACAGTGCAGCATTCCCGCAGTGCTCAGCTCCATGTACTGGACTGGGACACCAACCACAACAGTGCCGCACTCCCGCAGTGCTCAGCTCCATGTACTGGACTGGGACACCAACCACAACAGTGCAGCATTCCCGCAGTGCTCAGCTCCATGTACTGGACTGGGACACCAACCACAACAGTGCCGCACTCCCGCAGTGCTGAGCTCCATGTACTGGACTGGGACACCAATCACAACAGTGCAGCATTCCCGCAGTGCTCAGCTCCATGCACTAGTGCGGGACATCAAACCACAACAGTGCCGCACTCCCGCAGTGCTCAGCTCCATGTACTGGACTGGGACACCAACCACAACAGTGCAGCATTCCCGCAGTGCTCAGCTCCATGTACTGGACTGGGACACCAACCACAACAGTGCAGCATTCCCGCAGTGCTCAGCTCCATGCACTGGTGCGGGACATCAAACCACAACAGTGCCGCATTCCCGCAGTGCTCAGCTCCATGCACTGGACTGGGACACCAACCACAACAGTGCAGCATTCCCGCAGTGCTCAGCTCCATGCACTGGACTGGGACACCAACCACAACTGTGCCGCACTCCCGCAGTGCTCAGCTCCATGCACTGGACTGGGACACCAACCACAACTGTGCCGCACTCCCGCAGTGCTCTGCTCCGTGCACTGGACTGGGACACCAACCACAACTGTGCCGCACTCCCGCAGTGCTCAGTTCCATGCACTGGACTGGGACACCAACCACAACAGTGCCGCACTCCCGCAGTGCTCAGCTCCATGCACTGGACTGGGACACCAACCACAACAGTGCAGCATTCCCGCAGTGCTCAGCTCCATGTACTGGACTGGGACACCAACCACAACAGTGCAGCATTCCCGCAGTGCTCAGCTCCGTGCACTGGGCTGTGACCTCAACCCACAAACATTCATCAACTCCCAATTTAGACAAAGACTGGCCCCAGTTATTGACAATGAATCATTTCACCCCTTGTCATATTTATTTAATCCACCTTCTCACCCCCACATCATTATGAAAGGGGCAGTGTTAATCCAGCTGAATGCATCTGGTTCAATCTATTTTCATCGCTCTACCCATTGATATTTTTCTTTTTGCTTTATTCTTCCGTGTGATATGGGCATTGTTGGCACGACCAGCATTTGTTTCCCATCCCCTGCACTTAGTTGCTGAGGGCCTTGCCAGACCATTCAAGTTGGTCTGGAGTCACGGGTAGGCCAGTGCGGCCCAGGAGATGACTCAACCAGATGGGTTTTAAAAGCAGCGACAATGATTTCATGATGCTGATAAGATTCAAATTCCATCGCCTGCCGTGGAAGAATTGGAAACCCGTTTCTCGGGATTGCGCGTTCAGTAACTATTCCACATCTCATAATGAAAAGGTCCCACCTGTCTGGGGACTTTTGCAATAGAAAACTTCAGCCTCGCTTCTAATTCCCCATTTCTACATCTGAGGCTAGACAATTAGTGTGGGGAGAAAGGGCCAGAAGGAGACCCTGACCCTATCCTCACACACAGTCCACACTTCACAATCTGTATCAGATGTCAGTGATCGGGAGCAGCAAGTGTGAATAAGGCAATGAGGACAATTTTAGGGTTTTCTATCCAGATCAATGGTCCCATTGAGATTCAGCAACGTCACCCCGCCCAGTAATTTCTGTTTTCAATATTGGCCTGTGTGGATCAGATCCCAACACCAACAAGCCTCACGAAGCACTCAGTGAGGAAACCACCAGAGAATTACTGAAGGAGATAGCTTGGAGTGAATTCTTCAGTTTGTTTTCGAATCTCACAATCTCTTAACCAATCAAACCATTACACTTCAAGAAAATGCAATCGATTTAAAATTAAGCTGTATGAACTCCAGCTGCTTTTGTATTGGCGAAATTTACAGATTCTTACTTCCTTTCTTGCTTGCTTTCGCTCCAGTAGGATTGTGCTGAGTCAGCACTAGAAGTACAAGCACCAAGAACAGCGCTTTCTGCATCTTCGCTGGGGTCTGTCAGAGTTACGGTCAGAATGCTGGTGTAGATCTGCTCTCTATCTACTCACGGAGTTATGTTGCGTTTGTAATCACACGAGCGGGCGTGCCTGGTTTCTGGTGATGTCATTTGAAAATTTGTTTTCCTGCGTGGTGCCTTATTTCTATGAATGTCGCCTTCAGCAAAACGATACCCACACACCTGTTTAGCCGAACAATTCAAAGGGATCTGCAGTGAATCTCGCTACTGTTCCACCTGGTGTGAGCCTGTTGCTGACAGCCTTTCCGTCGTCCTTCAGGGAGCTGTGCTTAGAGTGCACATAGACATATACTGCCTGTAAAAATCTTCATGGATTTGTATGAACTGCCATTTTTGGGAAGGGTAAGAGCACATCTGATTTTAGAATTCCTATCTCGGTGTTTACGGCTATCTACATATGCTATCCATGTGCAGGTCCAGACATTGTGGGCACTCTTCATAATTGAGACATTATTTCCGTACACTCTCTCCCTGTAACTTTTGTGAAAATCCATCACCTCACATCTCTCTGTTTTATTTTCCAGCTGCCTCTTCCCTGTCCATTCTGCTGCCCCATGGATATCGTTTTGCAAGTGAATGGCATTATCCTCAGTGTTTGACTATTGCATCTTTCCATTACCAATTCGATACCCACCCCTTCCTGATCCCCATCCCGTCATATCACACAAACTTAAACAGCACAAAGCTTTCCCACATGAACGAGTGCAGATGTTGAAGTTGGTGAATTAATGCGGTCACGGTGCAGAGGAAAATCAGCGATCACGTAACCAGGTCGCAGTATCGAAACCACTGTGCTTGTGACCAACGGGGCAGCATGAAAACACAGACAGAAGCTGCTCTCTGACTCAGTGCTGCAGTGAAAGCTCAGACAGAAGCTGCTCTCTGTCTCAGTGCTGCAGTGAAACCTCAGACAGAAGCTGCTCTCTGTCTCAGTGCTGCAGTGAAAGCTCAGGCAGAAGATGCTCTCTGTCTCAGTGCTGCAGTGAAAGCTCAGACAGAAGCTGCTCTCTGTCTCAGTGCTGCAGTAACAGCTCAGACAGAAGCTGCTCTCTGTCTCAATGCTGCAGTGAAATCTCAGACAGAAGCTGCTCTCTGTCTCAGTGCTGCAGTGAAAGCTCAGACAGAAGCTGCTCTCTGTCTCAGTGCTGCAGTGAAAGCTCAGACAGAAGCTGTTCTCTGTCTCAGTGCCGCAGTGAAAGCTCAGACAGAAGCTGTTCTCTGTCTCAGTGCTGCAGTGAAAGTTCAGACAGAAGCTGCTCTCTGTCTCAGTGCTGCAGTGAAAGCTCAGACAGAAGCTGTTCTCTGTCTCAGTGCTGCAGTGAAAGCTCAGACAGAAGCTGCTCTCTGTCTCAGTGCTGCAGTGAAAGCTCAGACAGAAGCTGCTCTCTGTCTCAGTGCTGCAGTGAAAGCTCAGACAGAAGCTGCTCTCTGTCTCAGTGCTGCAGTGAAAGCTCAGACAGAAGCTGCTCTCTGTCTCAGTGCTGCAGTGAAAGCTCAGACAGAAGCTGCTCTCTGTCTCAGTGCTGCAGTGAAAGCTCAGACAGAAGCTGCTCTCTGTCTCAGTGCTGCAGTGAAAGCTCAGACAGAAGCTGCTCTCTGTCTCAGTGCTGCAGTGAAAGCTCAGACAGAAGCTGCTCTCTGTCTCAGTGCTGCAGTGAAAGCTCAGACAGAAGCTGCTCTCTGTCTCAATGCTGCAGTGAAAGCTCAGACAGAAGCTGCTCTCTGTCTCAGTGCTGCAGTGAAAGCTCAGACAGAAGCTGCTCTCTGTCTCAGTGCTGCAGTGAAAGCTCAGACAGAAGCTGCTCTCTGTCTCAGTGCTGCAGTGAAAGCTCAGACATAAGCTGCTCTCTGTCTCAGTGCTGCAGTGAAAGCTCAGACAGAAGCTGCTCTCTGTCTCAGTGCTGCAGTGAAAGCTCAGACAGAAGCTGCTCTCTGTCTCAGTGCTGCAGTGAAAGCTCAGACAGAAGCTGCTCTCTGTCTCAATGCTGCAGTGAAAGCTCAGACAGAAGCTGCTCTCTGTCTCAATGCTGCAGTGAAAGCTCAGACAGAAGCTGCTCCCTGTTTCAATGCTGCAGTGAAAGCTCAGACAGAAGCTTCTCTGTGTCTCAGTGCTGCAGTGAAAGCTCAGACAGAAGCTGCTCCCCCTCTCAGTGCTGCAGTGAAAGCTCAGACAGAAGCTCCTCTCTGTCTCAGTGCTGCAGTGAAAGCTCAGACAGAAGCTGCTCTCTGTCTCAGTGCTGCAGTGAAAGCTCAGACAGAAGCTGCTCTCTGTCACAATGCTGCAGTGAAAGCTCAGACAGAAGCTATTCTCTCTGTCTCAGTGCTGCAGTGAAAGCTCAGACAGAAGCTGCTATCTGTCTCAGTGCTGCAGTGAAACCTCAGACAGAAGCTGCTCTCTGTCTCAGTGCTGCAGTGAAAGCTCAGACAGAAGCTGCTCTCTGTCTCAATGCTGCAGTGAAATCTCAGACAGAAGCTGCTCTCTGTCTCAGTGCTGCAGTGAAAGCTCAGACAGAAGCTGCTCTCTGTCTCAATGCTGCAGTGAAAGCTCAGAAAGAAGCTGCTCTCTGTCTCAATGCTGCAGTGAAAGCTCAGACAGAAGCTGCTCTCTGTCTCAGTGCTGCAGTGAAAGCTCAGACAGAAGCTGTTCTCTGTCTCAGTACCGCAGTGAAAGCTCAGACAGAAGCTGTTCTCTGTCTCAGTGCTGCAGTGAAAGCTCAGACAGAAGCTGCTCTCTGTCTCAGTGCTGCAGTGAAAGCTCGGACAGAAGCTGCTCTCTGTCTCAGTGCTGCAGTGAAAGCTCAGACAGAAGCTGCTCTCTGTCTCAGTGCTGCAGTGAAAGCTCAGTCAGAAGCTGTTCTCTGTCTCAGTGCTGCAGTGAAAGCTCAGACAGAAGCTGCCCTCTGTCTCAGTGCTGCAGTGAATGCTCAGACAGAAGCTGCTCTCTGTCTCAGTGCTGCAGTGAAAGCTCAGACAGAAGCTGCTCTCTGTCTCAGTGCTGCAGTGAAAGCTCAGACAGAAGCTGCTCTCTGTCTCTGTGCTGCAGTGAAAGCTCAGACAGAAGCTGCTCTCTGTCTCAATGCTGCAGTGAAATCTCAGACAGAAGCTGCTCTCTGTCTCAGTGCTGCAGTGAAAGCTCAGACAGAAGCTGCTCTCTGTCTCAGTACTGCAGTGAAAGCTCAGACAGAAGCTGTTCTCTGTCTCAGTGCCGCAGTGAAAGCTCAGACAGAAGCTGTTCTCTGTCTCAGTGCTGCAGTGAAAGCTCAGACAGAAGCTGTTCTCTGTCTCAGTGCTGCAGTGAAAGCTCAGACAGAAGCTGCTCTCTGTCTCAATGCTGCAGTGAAAGCTCAGACAGAAGCTGCTCTCTGTCTCAGTGCTGCAGTGAAAGCTCAGACAGACGCTGTTCTCTGTCTCAGTGCTGCAGTGAAAGCTCAGACAGAAGCTGCTCTCTGTCTCAGTGCTGCAGTGAAAGCTCAGACAGAAGCTGCTCTCTGTCTCAGTGCTGCAGTGAAAGCTCAGACAGAAGCTGATCTCTGTCTCAGTGCTGCAGTGAAAGCTCAGACAGAAGCTGCTCTCTGTCTCAGTGCTGCAGTGAAAGCTCAGACAGAAGCTGCTCTCTGTCTCAGTGCTGCAGTGAAAGCTCAGACAGAAGCTGCTCTCTGTCTCAGTGCTGCAGTGTAAGCTCAGACAGAAGCTGCTCTCTGTCTCAGTGCTGCAGTGAAAGCTCAGACAGAAGCTGCTCTCTGTCTCAGTGCTGCAGTGAAAGCTCAGACAGAAGCTGCTCACTTTCTCAGTGCTGCAGTGAAAGCTCAGACAGAAGCTGCTCTCTGTCTCAATGCTGCAGTGAAAGCTCAGACAGAAGCTGCTCTCTGTCTCAGTGCTGCAGTGAAAGCTCAGACAGAAGCTGCTCTCTGTCTCAATGCTGCAGTGAAAGCTCAGACAGAAGCTGCTCTCTGTCTCAGTACTGCAGTGAAAGCTCAGACAGAAGCTGCTCTCTGTCTCAGTGCTGCAGTGAAAGCTCAGACAGAAGCTGCTCTCTGTCTCAGTGCTGCAGTGAAATCTCAGACATAAGCTGCTCTCTGTCTCAGTGCTGCAGTGAAAGCTCAGACAGAAGCTGCTCTCTGTCTCAGTGCTGCAGTGAAAGCTCAAACAGAATCTGCTCTCTGTCTCAGTGCTGCAGTGAAAGCTCAGACAGAAGCTGCTCTCTGTCTCAATGCTGCAGTGAAAGCTCAGACAGAAGCTGCTCTCTGTCTCAATGCTGCAGTGAAAGCTCAGACAGAAGCTGCTATCTGACTCAGTGCTGCAGTGAAAGCTCAAACAGAATCTGCTCTCTGTCTCAGTGCTGCAGTGAAAGCTCAGACAGAAGCTGCTCTCTGTCTCAGTGCTGCAGTGAAAGCTCAGACAGAAGCTGCTCTCTGTCTCAATGCTGCAGTGAAAGCTCAGACAGAAGCTGCTCTCTGTCTCAGTGCTGCAGTGAAAGCTCAGACAGAAGCTGCTCTCTGTCTCAATGCTGCAGTGAAAGCTCAGACAGAAGCTGCTCCCTGTGTCAATGCTGCAGTGAAAGCTCAGACAGAAGCTTCTCTGTGTCTCAGTGCTGCAGTGAAAGCTCAGACAGACGCTGCTCTCTGTCTCAGTGCTGCAGTGAAAGCTCAGACAGAAGCTGCTCTCTGTCTCAGTGCTGCAGTGAAAGCTCAGACAGAAGCTGCTCTCTGTCTCAGTGCGCAGTGAAAGCTCAGACAGAAGCTGCTCTCTGTCTCAGTGCTGCAGTGAAAGCTCAGACAGAAGCTGCTCTCTGTCTCAGTGCTGCAGTGAAAGCTCAGACAGAAGCTGCTCCCTCTCTCAGTGCTGCAGTGAAAGCTCAGACATAAGCTGCTCTCTGTCTCAGTGCTGCAGTGAAAGCTCAGACAGAAGCTGCTCTCTGTCTCAGTGCTGCAGTGAAAGCTCAGACAGAAGCTGTTCTCTGTCTCAGTGCTGCAATGAAAGCTCAGACAGAAGCTGCTCTCTGTCTCAGTGCTGCAGTGAAAGCTCAGACAGAAGCTGCTCTCTGTCGCAATGCTGCAGTGAAAGCTCAAACAGAAGCTGCTCTCTGTCTCAATGCTGCAGTGAAACCTCAGACTGAAGCTTCTCTGTGTCTCAGTGCTGCAGTGAAAGCTCAGACAGAAGCTGCTCCCCCTCTCAGTGCTGCAGTGAAAGCTCAGACATAAGCTGCTCTCTGTCTCAGTGCTGCAGTGAAAGCTCAGACAGAAGCTGCTCTCTGTCTCAGTGCTGCAGTGAAAGCTCAGACAGAAGCTGCTCTCTGTCTCAGTGCTGCAATGAAAGCTCAGACAGAAGCTGCTCTCTGTCTCAGTGCTGCAGTGAAAGCTCAGACAGAAGCTGCTCTCTGTCACAGTGCTGCAGTGAAAGCTCAGACAGAAGCTGCTCTCTGTCTCAGTGCTGCAGTGAAAGCTCAGACAGAAGCTGCTCTCTGTCTCAGTGCTACAGTGAAAGCTCAGACAGAAGCTGCTCTCTGTCTCAATGCTCCAGTGAAAGCTCAGACAGAAGCTGCTCTCTGTCTCAATGCTGCAGTGAAAGCTCAGACAGAAGCTGCTCTCTGTCTCAGTGCTGCAGTGAAAGCTCAGACAGAAGCTGCTCTCTGTCTCAGTGCTGCAGTGAAAGCTCAGACAGAAGCTGCTCTCTGTCTCAGTGCTGCAGTGAAAGCTCAGACATAAGATGCTCTCTGTCTCAGTGCTGCAGTGAAAGCTCAGACAGAAGCTGCTCTCTGTCTCAATGCTGCAGTGAAAGCTCAGACAGAAGCTGCTCTCTGTCTCAATGCTGCAGTGAAAGCTCAGACAGAAGCTGCTCTCTGTCTCAGTGCTGCAGTGAAAGCTCAGACAGAAGCTGCTCTCTGTCTCAGTGCTGCAGTGAAAGCTCAGACAGAAGCTGCTCTCTGTCGCAATGCTGCAGTGAATGCTCAGGCAGAAGCTGCTCTCTGTCTCAGTGCTGCAGTGAAAGCTCAGACAGAAGCTGCTCTCTGTCTCAGTGCTGCAGTGAAAGCTCAGACAGAAGCTGCTCCCTCTCTCAGTGCTGCAGTGAAAGCTCAGACAGAAGCTGCTCTCTGTCTCAGTGCTGCAGTGAAAGCTCAGACAGAAGCTGCTCTCTGTCTCAGTGCTGCAGTGAAAGCTCAGACAGAAGCTGCTCTCTGTCTCAATGCTGCAGTGAAAGCTCAGACAGTAGCTGCTCTCTGTCGCAATGCTGCAGTGAAAGCTCAAACAGAAGCTGCTCTCTGTCTCAATGCTGCAGTGAAAGCTCAGACAGAAGCTTCTCTGTGTCTCAGTGCTGCAGTGAAAGCTCAGACAGAAGCTGCTCCCTCTCTCAGTGCTGCAGTGAAAGCTCAGACATAAGCTGCTCTCTGTCTCAGTGCTGCAGTGAAAGCTCAGACAGAAGCTGCTCTCTGTCTCAATGCTGCAGTGAAAGCTCAGACAGAAGCTGCTCTCTGTCGCAATGCTGCAGTGAAAGCTCAGACAGAAGCTGCTCTCTGTCTCAGTGCTGCAGTGAAAGCTCAGACAGAAGCTGCTCTCTGTCTCAGTGCTGCAGTGAAAGCTCAGACAGAAGCTGCTCTCTGTCTCAATGCTGCAGTGAAAGCTCAGACAGAAGCTGCTCTCTGTCTCAGTGCTGCAGTGAAAGCTCAGACAGAAGCTGCTCTCTGTCTCAATGCTGCAGTGAAAGCTCAGAAAGAAGCTGCTCCCTGTCTCAATGCTGCAGTGAATGCTCAGACAGAAGCTTCTCTGTGTCTCAGTGCTGCAGTGAAAGCTCAGACAGAAGCAGCTCCCTCTCTCAGTACTGCAGTGAAAGCTCAGACAGAAGCTGCTCTCTGTCTCAATGCTGCAGTGAAAGCTCAGAAAGAAGCTGCTCCCTGTCTCAATGCTGCAGTGAATGCTCAGACAGAAGCTTCTCTGTGTCTCAGTGCTGCAGTGAAAGCTCAGACAGAAGCTGCTCTCTGTCTCAGTACTGCAGTGAAAGCTCAGACAGAAGCTGCTCTCTGTCTCAGTGCTGCAGTGAAAGCTCAGACAGAAGCTGCTCTCTGTCTCAGTGCTGCAGTGAAATCTCAGACATAAGCTGCTCTCTGTCTCAGTGCTGCAGTGAAAGCTCAGACAGAAGCTGCTCTCTGTCTCAGTGCTGCAGTGAAAGCTCAAACAGAATCTGCTCTCTGTCTCAGTGCTGCAGTGAAAGCTCAGACAGAAGCTGCTCTCTGTCTCAATGCTGCAGTGAAAGCTCAGACAGAAGCTGCTCTCTGTCTCAATGCTGCAGTGAAAGCTCAGACAGAAGCTGCTATCTGACTCAGTGCTGCAGTGAAAGCTCAAACAGAATCTGCTCTCTGTCTCAGTGCTGCAGTGAAAGCTCAGACAGAAGCTGCTCTCTGTCTCAGTGCTGCAGTGAAAGCTCAGACAGAAGCTGCTCTCTGTCTCAATGCTGCAGTGAAAGCTCAGACAGAAGCTGCTCTCTGTCTCAGTGCTGCAGTGAAAGCTCAGACAGAAGCTGCTCTCTGTCTCAATGCTGCAGTGAAAGCTCAGACAGAAGCTGCTCCCTGTGTCAATGCTGCAGTGAAAGCTCAGACAGAAGCTTCTCTGTGTCTCAGTGCTGCAGTGAAAGCTCAGACAGACGCTGCTCTCTGTCTCAGTGCTGCAGTGAAAGCTCAGACAGAAGCTGCTCTCTGTCTCAGTGCTGCAGTGAAAGCTCAGACAGAAGCTGCTCTCTGTCTCAGTGCGCAGTGAAAGCTCAGACAGAAGCTGCTCTCTGTCTCAGTGCTGCAGTGAAAGCTCAGACAGAAGCTGCTCTCTGTCTCAGTGCTGCAGTGAAAGCTCAGACAGAAGCTGCTCCCTCTCTCAGTGCTGCAGTGAAAGCTCAGACATAAGCTGCTCTCTGTCTCAGTGCTGCAGTGAAAGCTCAGACAGAAGCTGCTCTCTGTCTCAGTGCTGCAGTGAAAGCTCAGACAGAAGCTGTTCTCTGTCTCAGTGCTGCAATGAAAGCTCAGACAGAAGCTGCTCTCTGTCTCAGTGCTGCAGTGAAAGCTCAGACAGAAGCTGCTCTCTGTCGCAATGCTGCAGTGAAAGCTCAAACAGAAGCTGCTCTCTGTCTCAATGCTGCAGTGAAACCTCAGACTGAAGCTTCTCTGTGTCTCAGTGCTGCAGTGAAAGCTCAGACAGAAGCTGCTCCCCCTCTCAGTGCTGCAGTGAAAGCTCAGACATAAGCTGCTCTCTGTCTCAGTGCTGCAGTGAAAGCTCAGACAGAAGCTGCTCTCTGTCTCAGTGCTGCAGTGAAAGCTCAGACAGAAGCTGCTCTCTGTCTCAGTGCTGCAATGAAAGCTCAGACAGAAGCTGCTCTCTGTCTCAGTGCTGCAGTGAAAGCTCAGACAGAAGCTGCTCTCTGTCACAGTGCTGCAGTGAAAGCTCAGACAGAAGCTGCTCTCTGTCTCAGTGCTGCAGTGAAAGCTCAGACAGAAGCTGCTCTCTGTCTCAGTGCTACAGTGAAAGCTCAGACAGAAGCTGCTCTCTGTCTCAATGCTCCAGTGAAAGCTCAGACAGAAGCTGCTCTCTGTCTCAATGCTGCAGTGAAAGCTCAGACAGAAGCTGCTCTCTGTCTCAGTGCTGCAGTGAAAGCTCAGACAGAAGCTGCTCTCTGTCTCAGTGCTGCAGTGAAAGCTCAGACAGAAGCTGCTCTCTGTCTCAGTGCTGCAGTGAAAGCTCAGACATAAGATGCTCTCTGTCTCAGTGCTGCAGTGAAAGCTCAGACAGAAGCTGCTCTCTGTCTCAATGCTGCAGTGAAAGCTCAGACAGAAGCTGCTCTCTGTCTCAATGCTGCAGTGAAAGCTCAGACAGAAGCTGCTCTCTGTCTCAGTGCTGCAGTGAAAGCTCAGACAGAAGCTGCTCTCTGTCTCAGTGCTGCAGTGAAAGCTCAGACAGAAGCTGCTCTCTGTCGCAATGCTGCAGTGAATGCTCAGGCAGAAGCTGCTCTCTGTCTCAGTGCTGCAGTGAAAGCTCAGACAGAAGCTGCTCTCTGTCTCAGTGCTGCAGTGAAAGCTCAGACAGAAGCTGCTCCCTCTCTCAGTGCTGCAGTGAAAGCTCAGACAGAAGCTGCTCTCTGTCTCAGTGCTGCAGTGAAAGCTCAGACAGAAGCTGCTCTCTGTCTCAGTGCTGCAGTGAAAGCTCAGACAGAAGCTGCTCTCTGTCTCAATGCTGCAGTGAAAGCTCAGACAGTAGCTGCTCTCTGTCGCAATGCTGCAGTGAAAGCTCAAACAGAAGCTGCTCTCTGTCTCAATGCTGCAGTGAAAGCTCAGACAGAAGCTTCTCTGTGTCTCAGTGCTGCAGTGAAAGCTCAGACAGAAGCTGCTCCCTCTCTCAGTGCTGCAGTGAAAGCTCAGACATAAGCTGCTCTCTGTCTCAGTGCTGCAGTGAAAGCTCAGACAGAAGCTGCTCTCTGTCTCAATGCTGCAGTGAAAGCTCAGACAGAAGCTGCTCTCTGTCGCAATGCTGCAGTGAAAGCTCAGACAGAAGCTGCTCTCTGTCTCAGTGCTGCAGTGAAAGCTCAGACAGAAGCTGCTCTCTGTCTCAGTGCTGCAGTGAAAGCTCAGACAGAAGCTGCTCTCTGTCTCAATGCTGCAGTGAAAGCTCAGACAGAAGCTGCTCTCTGTCTCAGTGCTGCAGTGAAAGCTCAGACAGAAGCTGCTCTCTGTCTCAATGCTGCAGTGAAAGCTCAGAAAGAAGCTGCTCCCTGTCTCAATGCTGCAGTGAATGCTCAGACAGAAGCTTCTCTGTGTCTCAGTGCTGCAGTGAAAGCTCAGACAGAAGCAGCTCCCTCTCTCAGTGCTGCAGTGAAAGCTCAGACAGAAGCTGCTCTCTGTCTCAGTGCTGGAGTGAAAGCTCAGACAGAAGCTGCTCTCTGTCTCAGTGCTGCAGTGAAAGCTCAGACAGAAGCTGCTCTCTGTCTCAATGCTGCAGTGAAAGCTCAGACAGAAGCTGCTCTCTGACGCAATGATGCAGTGAAAGCTCAAACAGAAGCTGCTCTCTGTCTCAATGCTGCAGTGAAAGCTCAGACAGAAGCTTCTCTGTGTCTCAGTGCTGCAGTGAAAGCTCAGACAGAAGCTGCTCCCTCTCTCAGTGCTGCAGTGAAAGCTCAGACATAAGCTGCTCTCTGTCTCAGTGCTGCAGTGAAAGCTCAGACAGAAGCTGCTCTCTGTCTCAATGTTGCAGTGAAAGCTCAGACAGAAGCTGCTCTCTGTCGCAATGCTGCAGTGAAAGCTCAGACAGAAGCTGCTCTCTGTCTCAGTGCTGCAGTGAAAGCTCAGACAGAAGCTGCTCTCTGTCTCAGTGCAGCAGTGAAAGCTCAGACAGAAGCTGCTCCCTCTCTCAGTGCTGCAGTGAAAGCTCAGACAGAAGCTGCTCTCTGTCTCAGTGCTGCAGTGAAAGCTCAGACAGAAGCTGCTCTCTGTCTCAGTGCTGCAGTGAAAGCTCAGACAGAAGCTGCTCTCTGTCTCAATGCTGCAGTGAAAGCTCAGACAGAAGCTGCTCTCTGTCGCAATGCTGCAGTGAAAGCTCAAACAGAAGCTGCTCTCTGTCTCAATGCTGCAGTGAAAGCTCAGACAGAAGCTGCTCTCTGTGTCTCAGTGCTGCAGTGAAAGCTCAGACAGAAGCTGCTCCCTCTCTCAGTGCTGCAGTGAAAGCTCAGACATAAGCTGCTCTCTGTCTCAGTGCTGCAGTGAAAGCTCAGACAGAAGCTGCTCTCTGTCTCAGTGCTGCAGTGAAAGCTCAGACAGAAGCTGCTCTCTGTCTCAGTGCTGCAGTGAAAGCTCAGACAGAAGCTGTTCTCTGTCTCAGTGCTGCAATGAAAGCTCAGACAGAAGCTGCTCTCTGTCTCAGTGCTGCAGTGAAAGCTCAGACAGAAGCTGCTCTCTGTCGCAATGCTGCAGTGAAAGCTCAAACAGAAGCTGCTCTCTGTCTCAATGCTGCAGTGAAACCTCAGACTGAAGCTTCTCTGTGTCTCAGTGCTGCAGTGAAAGCTCAGACAGAAGCTGCTCCCTCTCTCAGTGCTGCAGTGAAAGCTCAGACATAAGCTGCTCTCTGTCTCAGTGCTGCAGTGAAAGCTCAGACAGAAGCTGCTCTCTGTCTCAGTGCTGCAGTGAAAGCTCAGACAGAAGCTGCTCTCTGTCTCAGTGCTGCAATGAAAGCTCAGACAGAAGCTGCTCTCTGTCTCAGTGCTGCAGTGAAAGCTCAGACAGAAGCTGCTCTCTGTCACAGTGCTGCAGTGAAAGCTCAGACAGAAGCTGCTCTCTGTCTCAGTGCTGCAGTGAAAGCTCAGACAGAAGCTGCTCTCTGTCTCAGTGCTACAGTGAAAGCTCAGACAGAAGCTGCTCTCTGTCTCAATGCTCCAGTGAAAGCTCAGACAGAAGCTGCTCTCTGTCTCAATGCTGCAGTGAAAGCTCAGACAGAAGCTGCTCTCTGTCTCAGTGCTGCAGTGAAAGCTCAGACAGAAGCTGCTCTCTGTCTCAGTGCTGCAGTGAAAGCTCAGACAGAAGCTGCTCTCTGTCTCAGTGCTGCAGTGAAAGCTCAGACATAAGATGCTCTCTGTCTCAGTGCTGCAGTGAAAGCTCAGACAGAAGCTGCTCTCTGTCTCAATGCTGCAGTGAAAGCTCAGACAGAAGCTGCTCTCTGTCGCAATGCTGCAGTGAAAGCTCAAACAGAAGCTGCTCTCTGTCTCAGTGCTGCAGTGAAAGCTCAGACAGAAGCTGCTCTCTGTCTCCGTGCTGCAGTGAAAGCTCAGACAGAAGCTGCTCTCTGTCTCAATGCTGCAGTGAAAGCTCAGACAGAAGCTGCTCTCTGTCTCAATGCTGCAGTGAAAGCTCAGACAGAAGCTGCTCCCTGTTTCAATGCTGCAGTGAAAGCTCAGACAGAAGCTTCTCTGTGTCTCAGTGCTGCAGTGAAAGCTCAGACAGAAGCTGCTCCCCCTCTCAGTGCTGCAGTGAAAGCTCAGACAGAAGCTGCTCTCTGTCTCAGTGCTGCAATGAAAGCTCAGACAGAAGCTGCTCTCTGTCTCAGTGCTGCAGTGAAAGCTCAGACAGAAGCTGCTCTCTGTCACAATGCTGCAGTGAAAGCTCAGACAGAAGCTATTCTCTCTGTCTCAGTGCTGCAGTGAAAGCTCAGACAGAAGCTGCTCTGTCTCAGTGCTGCAGTGAAAGCTCAGACAGAAGCTGCTCTCTGTCTCAGTGCTGCAGTGAAAGCTCAGACAGAAGCTGCTCTCTGTCTCAATGCTGCAGTGAAATCTCAGACAGAAGCTGCTCTCTGTCTCAGTGCTGCAGTGAAAGCTCAGACAGAAGCTGCTCTCTGTCTCAGTGCTGCAGTTAAAGCTCAGACAGAAGATGTTCTCTGTCTCAGTGCCGCAGTGAAAGCTCAGACAGAAGCTGTTCTCTGTCTCAGTGCTGCAGTGAAAGCTCAGACAGAAGCTGCTCTCTGTCTAATTGCTGCAGTGAAAGCTCAGTCAGAAGCTGCTCTCTGTCTCAGTGCTGCAGTGAAAGCTCAGACAGAAGCTGCCCTCTGTCACAGTGCTGCAGTGAAAGCTCAGAGAGAAGCTGCTCTCTGTCTCAGTGCTGCAGTGAAAGCTCAGACAGAAGCTGCTCTCTGTCTCAGTGCTGCAGTGAAAGCTCAGACAGAAGCTGCTCTGTCTCAGTGCTGCAGTGAAAGCTCAGACAGAAGCTGCTCTCTGTCTCAATGCTGCAGTGAAATCTCAGACAGAAGCTGCTCTCTGTCTCAGTGCTGCAGTGAAATCTCAGACAGAAGCTGCTCTCTGTCTCAGTGCTGCAGAGAAAGCTCAGACAGAAGCTGCTCTCTGTCTCAATGCTGCAGTGAAAGCTCAGACAGAAGCTGCTCTCTGTCTCAGTGCTGCAGTGAAAGCTCAGACAGAAGCTGCTCTCTGTCTCAGTGCTGCAGTGAAAGCTCAGACAGAAGCTGCTCTCAGTCTCAGTGCTGCAGTGAAAGCTCAGACAGAAGCTGCTCTCTGTCTCAGTACTGCAGTGAAAGCTCAGACAGAAGCTGTTCTCTGTCTCAGTGCCGCAGTGAAAGCTCAGACAGAAGCTGTTCTCTGTCTCAGTGCTGCAGTGAAAGCTCAGACAGAAGCTGCTCTCTGTCTCAGTACTGCAGTGAAAACTCAGACAGAAGCTGTTCTGTGTCTCAGTGCTGCAGTGAAAGCTCAGACAGAAGCTGCTCTCTGTCTCAGTGCTGCAGTGAAAGCTCAGACAGAAGCTGCTCTCTGTCTCAGTGCTGCAGTGAAAGCTCAGACAGAAGCTGCTCTCTGTCTCAGTGCTGCAGTGAAAGCTCAGACAGAAGCTGCTCTCTGTCTCAGTGCTGCAGTGAAAGCTCAGACAGAAGCTGCTCTCTGTCTCAATGTTGCAGTGAAAGCTCAGACAGAAGCTGCTCTCTGTCTCAGTGCTGCAGTGAAAGCTCAGACAGAAGCTGCTCTCTGTCTCAGTGCTGCAGTGAAAGCTCAGACAGAAGCTGCTCTCTGTCTCAGTGCTGCAGTGAAATCTCAGACATAAGCTGCTCTCTGTCTCAGTGCTGCAGTGAAAGCTCAGACAGAAGCTGCTCTCTGTCTCAATGCTGCAGTGAAAGCTCAGACAGAAGCTGCTCTCTGTCGCAATGCTGCAGTGAAAGCTCAAACAGAAGCTGCTCTCTGTCTCAGTGCTGCAGTGAAAGCTCAGACAGAAGCTGCTCTCTGTCTCAGTGCTGCAGTGAAAGCTCAGACAGAAGCTGCTCTCTGTCTCAATGCTGCAGTGAAAGCTCAGACAGAAGCTGCTCTCTGTCTCAGTGCTGCAGTGAAAGCTCAGACAGAAGCTGCTCTCTGTCTCAATGCTGCAGTGAAAGCTCAGACAGAAGCTGCTCCCTGTTTCAATGCTGCAGTGAAAGCTCAGACAGAAGCTTCTCTGTGTCTCAGTGCTGCAGTGAAAGCTCAGACAGAAGCTGCTCCCTCTCTCAGTGCTGCAGTGAAAGCTCAGACAGAAGCTGCTCTCTGTGTCAGTGCTGCAGTGAAAGCTCAGACAGAAGCTGCTCTCTGTCTCAGTGCTGCAGTGAAAGCTCAGACAGAAGCTGCTCTCTGTCTCAATGCTGCAGTGAAAGCTCAGACAGAAGCTGCTCTCTGTCGCAATGCTGCAGTGAAAGCTCAAACAGAAGCTGCTCTCTGTCTCAATGCTGCAGTGAAAGCTCAGACAGAAGCTTCTCTGTGTCTCAGTGCTGCAGTGAAAGCTCAGACAGAAGCTGCTCCCTCTCTCAGTGCTGCAGTGAAAGCTCAGACATAAGCTGCTCTCTGTCTCAGTGCTGCAGTGAAAGCTCAGACAGAAGCTGCTCTCTGTCTCAATGCTGCAGTGAAAGCTCAGACAGAAGCTGCTCTCTGTCGCAATGCTGCAGTGAATGCTCAGGCAGAAGCTGCTCTCTGTCTCAGTGCTGCAGTGAAAGCTCAGACAGAAGCTGCTCTCTGTCTCAGTGCTGCAGTGAAAGCTCAGACAGAAGCTGCTCCCTCTCTCAGTGCTGCAGTGAAAGCTCAGACAGAAGCTGCTCTCTGTCTCAGTGCTGCAGTGAAAGCTCAGACAGAAGCTGCTCTCTGTCTCAGTGCTGCAGTGAAAGCTCAGACAGAAGCTGCTCTCTGTCTCAATGCTGCAGTGAAAGCTCAGACAGTAGCTGCTCTCTGTCGCAATGCTGCAGTGAAAGCTCAAACAGAAGCTGATCTCTGTCTCAATGCTGCAGTGAAAGCTCAGACAGAAGCTTCTCTGTGTCTCAGTGCTGCAGTGAAAGCTCAGACAGAAGCTGCTCCCTCTCTCAGTGCTGCAGTGAAAGCTCAGACATAAGCTGCTCTCTGTCTCAGTGCTGCAGTGAAAGCTCAGACAGAAGCTGCTCTCTCTCTCAATGCTGCAGTGAAAGCTCAGACAGAAGCTGCTCTCTGTCGCAATGCTGCAGTGAAAGCTCAGACAGAAGCTGCTCTCTGTCTCAGTGCTGCAGTGAAAGCTCAGACAGAAGCTGCTCTCTGTCTCAGTGCTGCAGTGAAAGCTCAGACAGAAGCTGCTCTCTGTCTCAATGCTGCAGTGAAAGCTCAGACAGAAGCTGCTCTCTGTCTCAGTGCTGCAGTGAAAGCTCAGACAGAAGCTGCTCTCTGTCTCAATGCTGCAGTGAAAGCTCAGAAAGAAGCTGCTCCCTGTCTCAATGCTGCAGTGAATGCTCAGACAGAAGCTTCTCTGTGTCTCAGTGCTGCAGTGAAAGCTCAGACAGAAGCAGCTCCCTCTCTCAGTGCTGCAGTGAAAGCTCAGACAGAAGCTGCTCTCTGTCTCAGTGCTGGAGTGAAAGCTCAGACAGAAGCTGCTCTCTGTCTCAGTGCTGCAGTGAAAGCTGAGACAGAAGCTGCTCTCTGTCTCAATGCTGCAGTGAAAGCTCAGACAGAAGCTGCTCTCTGACGCAATGCTGCAGTGAAAGCTCAAACAGAAGCTGCTCTCTGTCTCAATGCTGCAGTGAAAGCTCAGACAGAAGCTTCTCTGTGTCTCAGTGCTGCAGTGAAAGCTCAGACAGAAGCTGCTCCCTCTCTCAGTGCTGCAGTGAAAGCTCAGACATAAGCTGCTCTCTGTCTCAGTGCTGCAGTGAAAGCTCAGACAGAAGCTGCTCTCTGTCTCAATGCTGCAGTGAAAGCTCAGACAGAAGCTGCTCTCTGTCGCAATGCTGCAGTCAAAGCTCAGACAGAAGCTGCTCTCTGTCTCAGTGCTGCAGTGAAAGCTCAGACAGAAGCTGCTCTCTGTCTCAGTGCTGCAGTGAAAGCTCAGACAGAAGCTGCTCCCTCTCTCAGTGCTGCAGTGAAAGCTCAGACAGAAGCTGCTCTCTGTCTCAGTGCTGCAGTGAAAGCTCAGACAGAAGCTGCTCTCTGTCTCAGTGCTGCAGTGAAAGCTCAGACAGAAGCTGCTCTCTGTCTCAATGCTGCAGTGAAAGCTCAGACATAAGCTGCTCTCTGTCGCAATGCTGCAGTGAAAGCTCAAACAGAAGCTGCTCTCTGTCTCAATGCTGCAGTGAAAGCTCAGACAGAAGCTGCTCTCTGTGTCTCAGTGCTGCAGTGAAAGCTCAGACAGAAGCTGCTCCCTCTCTCAGTGCTGTAGTGAAAGCTCAGACATAAGCTGCTCTCTGTCTCAGTGCTGCAGTGAAAGCTCAGACAGAAGCTGCTCTCTGTCTCAATGCTGCAGTGAAAGCTCAGACAGAAGCTGCTCTCTGTCGCAATGCTGCAGTGAAAGCTCAGACAGAAGCTGCTCTCTGTCTCAGTGCTGCAGTGAAAGCTCAGACAGAAGCTGCTCTCTGTCTCAGTGCTGCAGTGAAAGCTCAGACAGAAGCTGCTCTCTGTCTCAATGCTGCAGTGAAAGCTCAGACAGAAGCTGCTCTCTGTCTCAGTGCTGCAGTGAAAGCTCAGACAGAAGCTGCTCTCTGTCTCAATGCTGCAGTGAAAGCTCAGACAGAAGCTGCTCCCTGTCTCAATGCTGCAGTGAATGCTCAGACAGAAGCTTCTCTGTGTCTCAGTGCTGCAGTGAAAGCTCAGACAGAAGCTACTCCCTCTCTCAGTGCTGCAGTGAAAGCTCAGACAGAAGCTGCTCTCTGTCTCAGTGCTGCAGTGAAAGCTCAGACAGAAGCTGCTCCCTCTCTCAGTGCTGCAGTGAAAGCTCAGACAGAAGCTGCTCTCTGTCTCAATGCTGCAGTGAAAGCTCAGACAGAAGCTGCTCTCTGTCTCAGTGCTGCAGTGAAAGTTCAGACAGAAGCTGCTCTCTGTCTCAATGCTGCAGTGAAAGCTCAGACAGAAGCTGCTCCCTGTCTCAATGCTGCAGTGAATGCTCAGACAGAAGCTTCTCTGTGTCTCAGTGCTGCAGTGAAAGCTCAGACAGAAGCTGCTCCCTCTCTCAGTGCTGCAGTGAAAGCTCAGACAGAAGCTGCTCTCTGTCTCAGTGCTGCAGTGAAAGCTCAGACAGAAGCTGCTCTCTGTCTCAGTGCTGCAGTGAAAGCTCAGGCAGAAGCTGCTCTCTGTCTCAGTGCTGCAGTGAAAGCTCAGACAGAAGCTGCTCTCTGTCTCAGTGATGCAGTGAATGCTCAGACAGAAGCTGCGCTCTGTCTCAGTGCTGCAGTGAAAGCTCAGACAGAAGCTGCTCTCTGTCTCAGTGCTGCAGTGAAAGCTCAGACAGAAGCTGCTCCCTCTCTCAGTGCTGCAGTGAAAGCTCAGACAGAAGCTGCTCTCTGTCTCAGTGCTGCAGTGAAAGCTCAGACAGAAGCTGCTTCCTGTCTCAATGCTGCAGTGAATGCTCAGACAGAAGCTTCTCTGTGTCTCAGTGCTGCAGTGAAAGCTCAGACAGAATCTGCTCCCTCTCTCAGTGCTGCAGTGAAAGCTCAGACAGAAGCTGCTCTCTGTCTCAGTGCTGCAGTGAAAGCTCAGACAGAAGCTGCTCTCTGTCTCAGTGCTGCAGTGAAAGCTCAGTCAGAAGCTGCTCTCTGTCTCAGTGCTGCAGTGAAAGCTCAGACAGAAGCTGCTCTCTGTCTCAGTGCTGCAGTGAAAGCTCAGACAGAAGCTGCTCTCTGTCTCAATGCTGCAGTGAAAGCTCAGACAGAAGCTGCTCTCTGTCTCAGTGCTGCAGTGAAAGCTCAGACAGAAGCTGCTCTCTGTCTCAATGCTGCAGTGAAAGCTCAGAAAGAAGCTGCTCCCTGTCTCAATGCTGCAGTGAATGCTCAGACAGAAGCTTCTCTGTGCCTCAGTGCTGCAGTGAAAGCTCAGACAGAAGCAGCTCCCTCTCTCAGTGCTGCAGTGAAAGCTCAGACAGAAGCTGCTCTCTGTCTCAGTGCTGCAGTGAAAGCTCAGACAGAAGCTGCTCTCTGTCTCAGTGCTGCAGTGAAAGCTCAGACAGAAGCTGCTCTCTGTCTCAATGCTGCAGTGAAAGCTCAGACAGAAGCTGCTCTCTGTCGCAATGCTGCAGTGAAAGCTCAAACAGAAGCTGCTCTCTGTCTCAATGCTGCAGTGAAAGCTCAGACAGAAGCTTCTCTGTGTCTCAGTGCTGCAGTGAAAGCTCAGACAGAAGCTGCTCCCTCTCTCAGTGCTGCAGTGAAAGCTCAGACATAAGCTGCTCTCTGTCTCAGTGCTGCAGTGAAAGCTCAGACAGAAGCTGCTCTCTGTCTCAATGCTGCAGTGAAAGCTCAGACAGAAGCTGCTCTCTGTCGCAATGCTGCAGTGAAAGCTCAGACAGAAGCTGCTCTCTGTCTCAGTGCTGCAGTGAAAGCTCAGACAGAAGCTGCTCTCTGTCTCAGTGCTGCAGTGAAAGCTCAGACAGAAGCTGCTCCCTCTCTCAGTGCTGCAGTGAAAGCTCAGACAGAAGCTGCTCTCTGTCTCAGTGCTGCAGTGAAAGCTCAGACAGAAGCTGCTCTCTGTCTCAGTGCTGCAGTGAAAGCTCAGACAGAAGCTGCTCTCTGTCTCAATGCTGCAGTGAAAGCTCAGACAGAAGCTGCTCTCTGTCGCAATGCTGCAGTGAAAGCTCAAACAGAAGCTGCTCTCTGTCTCAATGCTGCAGTGAAAGCTCAGACAGAAGCTGCTCTCTGTGTCTCAGTGCTGCAGTGAAAGCTCAGACAGAAGCTGCTCCCTCTCTCAGTGCTGCAGTGAAAGCTCAGACATAAGCTGCTCTCTGTCTCAGTGCTGCAGTGAAAGCTCAGACAGAAGCTGCTCTCTGTCTCAATGCTGCAGTGAAAGCTCAGACAGAAGCTGCTCTCTGTCGCAATGCTGCAGTGAAAGCTCAGACAGAAGCTGCTCTCTGTCTCAGTGCTGCAGTGAAAGCTCAGACAGAAGCTGCTCTCTGTCTCAGTGCTGCAGTGAAAGCTCAGACAGAAGCTGCTCTCTGTCTCAATGCTGCAGTGAAAGCTCAGACAGAAGCTGCTCTCTGTCTCAGTGCTGCAGTGAAAGCTCAGACAGAAGCTGCTCTCTGTCTCAATGCTGCAGTGAAAGCTCAGACAGAAGCTGCTCCCTGTCTCAATGCTGCAGTGAATGCTCAGACAGAAGCTTCTCTGTGTCTCAGTGCTGCAGTGAAAGCTCAGACAGAAGCTACTCCCTCTCTCAGTGCTGCAGTGAAAGCTCAGACAGAAGCTGCTCTCTGTCTCAGTGCTGCAGTGAAAGCTCAGACAGAAGCTGCTCCCTCTCTCAGTGCTGCAGTGAAAGCTCAGACAGAAGCTGCTCTCTGTCTCAATGCTGCAGTGAAAGCTCAGACAGAAGCTGCTCTCTGTCTCAGTGCTGCAGTGAAAGTTCAGACAGAAGCTGCTCTCTGTCTCAATGCTGCAGTGAAAGCTCAGACAGAAGCTGCTCCCTGTCTCAATGCTGCAGTGAATGCTCAGACAGAAGCTTCTCTGTGTCTCAGTGCTGCAGTGAAAGCTCAGACAGAAGCTGCTCCCTCTCTCAGTGCTGCAGTGAAAGCTCAGACAGAAGCTGCTCTCTGTCTCAGTGCTGCAGTGAAAGCTCAGACAGAAGCTGCTCTCTGTCTCAGTGCTGCAGTGAAAGCTCAGGCAGAAGCTGCTCTCTGTCTCAGTGCTGCAGTGAAAGCTCAGACAGAAGCTGCTCTCTGTCTCAGTGATGCAGTGAATGCTCAGACAGAAGCTGCGCTCTGTCTCAGTGCTGCAGTGAAAGCTCAGACAGAAGCTGCTCTCTGTCTCAGTGCTGCAGTGAAAGCTCAGACAGAAGCTGCTCCCTCTCTCAGTGCTGCAGTGAAAGCTCAGACAGAAGCTGCTCTCTGTCTCAGTGCTGCAGTGAAAGCTCAGACAGAAGCTGCTTCCTGTCTCAATGCTGCAGTGAATGCTCAGACAGAAGCTTCTCTGTGTCTCAGTGCTGCAGTGAAAGCTCAGACAGAATCTGCTCCCTCTCTCAGTGCTGCAGTGAAAGCTCAGACAGAAGCTGCTCTCTGTCTCAGTGCTGCAGTGAAAGCTCAGACAGAAGCTGCTCTCTGTCTCAGTGCTGCAGTGAAAGCTCAGTCAGAAGCTGCTCTCTGTCTCAGTGCTGCAGTGAAAGCTCAGACAGAAGCTGCTCTCTGTCTCAGTGCTGCAGTGAAAGCTCAGACAGAAGCTGCTCTCTGTCTCAATGCTGCAGTGAAAGCTCAGACAGAAGCTGCTCTCTGTCTCAGTGCTGCAGTGAAAGCTCAGACAGAAGCTGCTCTCTGTCTCAATGCTGCAGTGAAAGCTCAGAAAGAAGCTGCTCCCTGTCTCAATGCTGCAGTGAATGCTCAGACAGAAGCTTCTCTGTGCCTCAGTGCTGCAGTGAAAGCTCAGACAGAAGCAGCTCCCTCTCTCAGTGCTGCAGTGAAAGCTCAGACAGAAGCTGCTCTCTGTCTCAGTGCTGCAGTGAAAGCTCAGACAGAAGCTGCTCTCTGTCTCAGTGCTGCAGTGAAAGCTCAGACAGAAGCTGCTCTCTGTCTCAATGCTGCAGTGAAAGCTCAGACAGAAGCTGCTCTCTGTCGCAATGCTGCAGTGAAAGCTCAAACAGAAGCTGCTCTCAGTCTCAATGCTGCAGTGAAAGCTCAGACAGAAGCTTCTCTGTGTCTCAGTGCTGCAGTGAAAGCTCAGACAGAAGCTGCTCCCTCTCTCAGTGCTGCAGTGAAAGCTCAGACATAAGCTGCTCTCTGTCTCAGTGCTGCAGTGAAAGCTCAGACAGAAGCTGCTCTCTGTCTCAATGCTGCAGTGAAAGCTCAGACAGAAGCTGCTCTCTGTCGCAATGCTGCAGTGAAAGCTCAGACAGAAGCTGCTCTCTGTCTCAGTGCTGCAGTGAAAGCTCAGACAGAAGCTGCTCTCTGTCTCAGTGCTGCAGTGAAAGCTCAGACAGAAGCTGCTCCCTCTCTCAGTGCTGCAGTGAAAGCTCAGACAGAAGCTGCTCTCTGTCTCAGTGCTGCAGTGAAAGCTCAGACAGAAGCTGCTCTCTGTCTCAGTGCTGCAGTGAAAGCTCAGACAGAAGCTGCTCTCTGTCTCAATGCTGCAGTGAAAGCTCAGACAGAAGCTGCTCTCTGTCGCAATGCTGCAGTGAAAGCTCAAACAGAAGCTGCTCTCTGTCTCAATGCTGCAGTGAAAGCTCAGACAGAAGCTGCTCTCTGTGTCTCAGTGCTGCAGTGAAAGCTCAGACAGAAGCTGCTCCCTCTCTCAGTGCTGCAGTGAAAGCTCAGACATAAGCTGCTCTCTGTCTCAGTGCTGCAGTGAAAGCTCAGACAGAAGCTGCTCTCTGTCTCAATGCTGCAGTGAAAGCTCAGACAGAAGCTGCTCTCTGTCGCAATGCTGCAGTGAAAGCTCAGACAGAAGCTGCTCTCTGTCTCAGTGCTGCAGTGAAAGCTCAGACAGAAGCTGCTCTCTGTCTCAGTGCTGCAGTGAAAGCTCATACAGAAGCTGCTCTCTGTCTCAATGCTGCAGTGAAAGCTCAGACAGAAGCTGCTCTCTGTCTCGGTGCTGCAGTGAAAGCTCAGACAGAAGCTGCTCTCTGTCTCAATGCTGCAGTGAAAGCTCAGACAGAAGCTGCTCCCTGTCTCAATGCTGCAGTGAATGCTCAGACAGAAGCTTCTCTGTGTCTCAGTGCTGCAGTGAAAGCTCAGACAGAAGCTGCTCCCTCTCTCAGTTCTGCAGTGAAAGCTCAGACAGAAGCTGCTCTCTGTCTCAGTGCTGCAGTGAAAGCTCAGACAGAAGCTGCTCTCTGTCTCAGTGCTGCAGTGAAAGCTCAGACAGAAGCTGCTCTCTGTCTCAGTGCTGCAGTGAAAGCTCAGGCAGAAGCTGCTCTCTGTCTCAGTGCTGCAGTGAAAGCTCAGGCAGAAGCTGCTCTCTGTCTCAGTGATGCAGTGAATGCTCAGACAGAAGCTGCGCTCTGTCTCAGTGCTGCAGTGAAAGCTCAGACAGAAGCTGCGCTCTGTCTCAGTGCTGCAGTGAAAGCTCAGACAGAAGCTGCTCTCTGTCTCAGTGCTGCAGTGAAACCTCAGACAGAAGCTGCTCTCTGTCTCAATGCTGCAGTGAAAGCTCAGACAGAAGCTGCTCTCTGTCTCAATGCTGCAGTGAAAGCTCAGACAGAAGCTGCTCTCTGTCTCAGTGCTGCAGTGAAAGCTCAGACAGAAGCTGCTCTCTGTCTCAGTGCTGCAGTGAAAGCTCAGACAGAAGCTGCTCTCTGTCTCAGTGTTGCAGTGAAAGCTCAGACAGAAGCTGCTCTCTGACTCAATGCTGCAGTGAAAGCTCAGACAGAAGCTGCTCTATGTCTCAGTGCTGCAGTGAAAGCTCAGACAGAAGCTGCTCCCTGTCTCAGTGCTGCAGTGAAAGCTCAGACAGAAGCTGCTCTCTGTCTCAGTGCTGCAGTGAAAGCTCGGACAGAAGCTGCTCTCTGTCTCAGTGCTGCAGTGAAAGCTCAGACAGAAGCTGCTCTCTGTCTCAGTGCTGCAGTGAAAGCTCAGACAGAAGCTGCTCTCTGTCTCAGTGCTGCAGTGAAAGCTCAGACAGAAGCTGCTCTCTGTCTCAGTGCTGCAGTGAAAGCTCAGACAGAAGCTGCTCTCTGTCTCAGTGCTGCAGTGAAAGCTCAGACAGAAGCTGCTCTCTGTCTCAGTGCTGCAGTGAAAGCTCAGACAGAAGCTGCTCTCTGTCTCAATGCTGCAGTGAAAGCTCAGACAGAAGCTGCTCTCTGTCTCAGTGCTGCAGTGAAAGCTCAGACAGAAGCTGCTCTCTGTCTCAGTGCTGCAGTGAAAGCTCAGACAGAAGCTGCTCTCTGTCTCAGTGCTGCAGTGAAAGCTCAGACAGAAGCTGCTCTCTGTCTCAGTGCTGCAGTGAAAGCTCAGACAGAAGCTGCTCTCTGTCTCAGTGCTGCAGTGAAAGCTCAGACAGAAGCTGCTCTCTGACTCAGTGCTGCAGTGAAAGCTCAGACAGAAGCTTCTCTGTGTCTCAGTGCTGCAGTGAAAGCTCAGACAGAAGCTGCTCCCTCTCTCAGTGCTGCAGTGAAAGCTCAGACAGAAGCTGCTCTCTGTCTCAGTGCTGCAGTGAAAGCTCAGACAGAAGCTGCTCTCTGTCTCAGTGCTGCAGTGAAAGCTCAGTCAGAAGCTGCTCTCTGTCTCAGTGCTGCATTGAAAGCTCAGACAGAAGCTGCTCTCAGTCTCAGTGCTGCAGTGAAAGCTCAGACAGAAGCTGCTCTCTGTCTCAGTGCTGCAGTGAAAGCTCAGACAGAAGCTGCTCTCTGTCTCAGTGCTGCAGTGAAAGCTCAGGCAGAAGCTGCTCTCTGTCTCAGTGCTGCAGTGAAAGCTCAGGCAGAAGCTGCTCTCTGTCTCAGTGCTGCAGTGAAAGCTCAGACAGAAGCTGCTCTCTGTCTCAGTGATGCAGTGAATGCTCAGACAGAAGCTGCGCTCTGTCTCAGTGCTGCAGTGAAAACTCAGACAGAAGCTGCTCTCTGTCTCAGAGCTGCAGTGAAAGCTCAGACAGAAGCTGCTCCCTCTCTCAGTGCTGCAGTGAAAGCTCAGACAGAAGCTGCTCTCTGTCTCAGTGCTGCAGTGAAAGCTCAGACAGAAGCTGCTCCCTGTCTCAATGCTGCAGTGAATGCTCAGACAGAAGCTTCTCTGTGTCTCAGTGCTGCAGTGAAAGCTCAGACAGAAGCTGCTCCCTCTCTCAGTGCTGCAGTGAAAGCTCAGACAGAAGCTGCTCTCTGTCTCAGTGCTGCAGTGAAAGCTCAGACAGAAGCTGCTCTCTGTCTCAGTGTTGCAGTGAAAGCTCAGTCAGAAGCTTCTCTCTGTCTCAGTGCTGCAGTGAAAGCTCAGACAGAAGCTGCTCTCTGTCTCAGTGCTGCAGTGAAAGCTCAGACAGAAGCTGCTCTCTGTCTCAATGCTGCAGTGAAAGCTCAGACAGAAGCTGCTCTCTGTCTCAGTGCTGCAGTGAAAGCTCAGACAGAAGCTGCTCTCTGTCTCAATGCTGCAGTGAAAGCTCAGAAAGAAGCTGCTCCCTGTCTCAATGCTGCAGTGAATGCTCAGACAGAAGCTTCTCTGTGCCTCAGTGCTGCAGTGAAAGCTCAGACAGAAGCAGCTCCCTCTCTCAGTGCTGCAGTGAAAGCTCAGACAGAAGCTGCTCTCTGTCTCAGTGCTGCAGTGAAAGCTCAGACAGAAGCTGCTCTCTGTCTCAGTGCTGCAGTGAAAGCTCAGACAGAAGCTGCTCTCTGTCTCAATGCTGCAGTGAAAGCTCAGACAGAAGCTGCTCTCTGTCGCAATGCTGCAGTGAAAGCTCAAACAGAAGCTGCTCTCTGTCTCAATGCTGCAGTGAAAGCTCAGACAGAAGCTTCTCTGTGTCTCAGTGCTGCAGTGAAAGCTCAGACAGAAGCTGCTCCCTCTCTCAGTGCTGCAGTGAAAGCTCAGACATAAGCTGCTCTCTGTCTCAGTGCTGCAGTGAAAGCTCAGACAGAAGCTGCTCTCTGTCTCAATGCTGCAGTGAAAGCTCAGACAGAAGCTGCTCTCTGTCGCAATGCTGCAGTGAAAGCTCAGACAGAAGCTGCTCTCTGTCTCAGTGCTGCAGTGAAAGCTCAGACAGAAGCTGCTCTCTGTCTCAGTGCTGCAGTGAAAACTCAGACAGAAGCTGCTCCCTCTCTCAGTGCTGCAGTGAAAGCTCAGACATAAGCTGCTCTCTGTCTCAGTGCTGCAGTGAAAGCTCAGACAGAAGCTGCTCTCTGTCTCAGTGCTGCAGTGAAAGCTCAGACAGAAGCTGCTCTCTGTCTCAATGCTGCAGTGAAAGCTCAGACAGAAGCTGCTCTCTGTCGCAATGCTGCAGTGAAAGCTCAAACAGAAGCTGCTCTCTGTCTCAATGCTGCAGTGAAAGCTCAGACAGAAGCTGCTCTCTGTGTCTCAGTGCTGCAGTGAAAGCTCAGACAGAAGCTGCTCCCTCTCTCAGTGCTGCAGTGAAAGCTCAGACATAAGCTGCTCTCTGTCTCAGTGCTGCAGTGAAAGCTCAGACAGAAGCTGCTCTCTGTCTCAATGCTGCAGTGAAAGCTCAGACAGAAGCTGCTCTCTGTCGCAATGCTGCAGTGAAAGCTCAGACAGAAGCTGCTCTCTGTCTCAGTGCTGCAGTGAAAGCTCAGACAGAAGCTGCTCTCTGTCTCAGTGCTGCAGTGAAAGCTCAGACAGAAGCTGCTCTCTGTCTCAATGCTGCAGTGAAAGCTCAGACAGAAGCTGCTCTCTGTCTCGGTGCTGCAGTGAAAGCTCAGACAGAAGCTGCTCTCTGTCTCAATGCTGCAGTGAAAGCTCAGACAGAAGCTGCTCCCTGTCTCAATGCTGCAGTGAATGCTCAGACAGAAGCTTCTCTGTGTCTCAGTGCTGCAGTGAAAGCTCAGACAGAAGCTGCTCCCTCTCTCAGTGCTGCAGTGAAAGCTCAGACAGAAGCTGCTCTCTGTCTCAGTGCTGCAGTGAAAGCTCAGACAGAAGCTGCTCTCTGTCTCAGTGCTGCAGTGAAAGCTCAGTCAGAAGCTGCTCTCTGTCTCAGTGCTGCAGTGAAAGCTCAGACAGAAGCTGCTCTCTGTCTCAGTGCTGCAGTGAAAGCTCAGACAGAAGCTGCTCTCTGTCTCAGTGCTGCAGTGAAAGCTCAGACAGAAGCTGCTCTCTGTCTCAGTGCTGCAGTGAAAGCTCAGGCAGAAGCTGCTCTCTGTCTCAGTGCTGCAGTGAAAGCTCAGACAGAAGCTGCTCTCTGTCTCAGTGATGCAGTGAATGCTCAGACAGAAGCTGCGCTCTGTCTCAGTGCTGCAGTGAAAGCTCAGACAGAAGCTGCGCTCTGTCTCAGTGCTGCAGTGAAAGCTCAGACAGAAGCTGCTCTCTGTCTCAGTGCTGCAGTGAAACCTCAGACAGAAGCTGCTCTCTGTCTCAATGCTGCAGTGAAAGCTCAGACAGAAGCTGCTCTCTGTCTCAATGCTGCAGTGAAAGCTCAGACAGAAGCTGCTCTCTGTCTCAGTGCTGCAGTGAAAGCTCAGACAGAAGCTGCTCTCTGTCTCAGTGTTGCAGTGAAAGCTCAGACAGAAGCTGCTCTCTGACTCAATGCTGCAGTGAAAGCTCAGACAGAAGCTGCTCTATGTCTCAGTGCTGCAGTGAAAGCTCAGACAGAAGCTGCTCCCTGTCTCAGTGCTGCAGTGAAAGCTCAGACAGAAGCTGCTCTCTGTTTCAGTGCTGCAGTGAAAGCTCGGACAGAAGCTGCTCTCTGTCTCAGTGCTGCAGTGAAAGCTCAGACAGAAGCTGCTCTGTCTCAGTGCTGCAGTGAAAGCGCAGACAGAAGCTGCTCTCTGTCTCAGTGCTGCAGTGAAAGCTCAGACAGAAGCTGCTCTCTGTCTCAGTGCTGCAGTGAAAGCTCAGACAGAAGCTGCTCTCTGTCTCAGTGCTGCAGTGAAAGCTCAGTCAGAAGCTGCTCTCTGTCTCAATGCTGCAGTGAAAGCTCAGACAGAAGCTGCTCTCTGTCTCAGTGCTGCAGTGAAAGCTCAGACAGAAGCAGCTCCCTCTCTCAATGCTGCAGTGAAAGCTCAGACAGAAGCTGCTCTCTGTCTCAATGCTGCAGTGAAAGCTCAGACAGAAGCTGCTCTCTGTCTCAGTGCTGCAGTGAAAGCTCAGACAGAAGCTGCTCTCTGTCTCAGTGCTGCAGTGAAAGCTCAGACAGAAGCTGCTCTCTGTCTCAGTGCTGCAGTGAAAGCTCAGACAGAAGCTGCTCTCTGTCTCAGTGCTGCAGTGAAAGCTCAGACAGAAGCTGCTCTCTGTCTCAGTGCTGCAGTGAAAGCTCAGACAGAAGCTGCTCTCTGACTCAGTGCTGCAGTGAAAGCTCAGACAGAAGCTTCTCTGTGTCTCAGTGCTGCAGTGAAAGCTTAGACAGAAGCTGCTCCCTCTCTCAGTGCTGCAGTGAAAGCTCAGACAGAAGCTGCTCTCTGTCTCAGTGCTGCAGTGAAAGCTCAGACAGAAGCTGCTCTCTGTCTCAGTGCTGCAGTGAAAGCTCAGTCAGAAGCTGCTCTCTGTCTCAGTGCTGCAGTGAAAGCTCAGACAGAAGCCGCTCTCTGTCTCAGTGCTGCAGCGAAAGCTCAGACAGAAGCTGCTCTCTGTCTCAGTGCTGCAGTGAAAGCTCAGACAGAAGCTGCTCTCTGTCTCAGTGCTGCAGTGAAAGCTCAGGCAGAAGCTGCTCTCTGTCTCAGTGCTGCAGTGAAAGCTCAGACAGAAGCTGCTCTCTGTCTCAGTGATGCAGTGAATGCTCAGACAGAAGCTGCGCTCTGTCTCAGTGCTGCAGTGAAAGCTCAGACAGAAGCTGCTCTCTGTCTCAGTGCTGCAGTGAAAGCTCAGACAGAAGCTGCTCCCTCTCTCAGTGCTGCAGTGAAAGCTCAGACAGAAGCTGCTCTCTGTCTCAGTGCTGCAGTGAAAGCTCAGACAGAAGCTGCTCCCTGTCTCAATGCTGCAGTGAATGATCAGACAGAAGCTTCTCTGTGTCTCAGTGCTGCAGTGAAAGCTCAGACAGAAGCTGCTCCCTCTCTCAGTGCTGCAGTGAAAGCTCAGACAGAAGCTGCTCTCTGTCTCAGTGCTGCAGTGAAAGCTCAGACAGAAGCTGCTCTCTGTCTCAGTGCTGCAGTGAAAGCTCAGTCAGAAGCTGCTCTCTGTCTCAGTGCTGCAGTGAAAGCTCAGACAGAAGCTGCTCTCTGTCTCAGTGCTGCAGTGAAAGCTCAGACAGAAGCTGCTCTCTGTCTCAATGCTGCAGTGAAAGCTCAGACAGAAGCTGCTCTCTGTCTCAGTGCTGCAGTGAAAGCTCAGACAGAAGCTGCTCTCTGTCTCAATGCTGCAGTGAAAGCTCAGAAAGAAGCTGCTCCCTGTCTCAATGCTGCAGTGAATGCTCAGACAGAAGCTTCTCTGTGCCTCAGTGCTGCAGTGAAAGCTCAGACAGAAGCAGCTCCCTCTCTCAGTGCTGCAGTGAAAGCTCAGACAGAAGCTGCTCTCTGTCTCAGTGCTGCAGTGAAAGCTCAGACAGAAGCTGCTCTCTGTCTCAGTGCTGCAGTGAAAGCTCAGACAGAAGCTGCTCTCTGTCTCAATGCTGCAGTGAAAGCTCAGACAGAAGCTGCTCTCTGTCGCAATGCTGCAGTGAAAGCTCAAACAGAAGCTGCTCTCTGTCTCAATGCTGCAGTGAAAGCTCAGACAGAAGCTTCTCTGTGTCTCAGTGCTGCAGTGAAAGCTCAGACAGAAGCTGCTCCCTCTCTCAGTGCTGCAGTGAAAGCTCAGACATAAGCTGCTCTCTGTCTCAGTGCTGCAGTGAAAGCTCAGACAGAAGCTGCTCTCTGTCTCAATGCTGCATTGAAAGCTCAGACAGAAGCTGCTCTCTGTCGCAATGCTGCAGTGAAAGCTCAGACAGAAGCTGCGCTCTGTCTCAGTGCTGCAGTGAAAGCTCAGACAGAAGCTGCGCTCTGTCTCAGTGCTGCAGTGAAAGCTCAGACAGAAGCTGCTCCCTCTCTCAGTGCTGCAGTGAAAGCTCAGACAGAAGCTGCTCTCTGTCTCAGTGCTGCAGTGAAAGCTCAGACAGAAGCTGCTCTCTGTCTCAGTGCTGCAGTGAAAGCTCAGACAGAAGCTGCTCTCTGTCTCAATGCTGCAGTGAAAGCTCAGACAGAAGCTGCTCTCTGTCGCAATGCTGCAGTGAAAGCTCAAACAGAAGCTGCTCTCTGTCTCAATGCTGCAGTGAAAGCTCAGACCCAAGCTGCTCTCTGTGTCCCAGTGCTGCAGTGAAAGCTCCGACAGAAGCTGCTCCCTCTCTCAGTGCTGCAGTGAAAGCTCAGACATAAGCTGCTCTCTGTCTCAATGCTGCAGTGAAAGCTCAGACAGAAGCTGCTCTCTGTCGCAATGCTGCAGTGAAAGCTCAGACAGAAGCTGCTCTCTGTCTCAGTGCTGCAGTGAAAGCTCAGACAGAAGCTGCTCTCTGTCTCAGTGCTGCAGTGAAAGCTCAGACAGAAGCTGCTCTCTGTCTCAATGCTGCAGTGAAAGCTCAGACAGAAGCTGCTCTCTGTCTCGGTGCTGCAGTGAAAGCTCAGACAGAAGATGCTCTCTGTCTCAATGCTGCAGTGAAAGCTCAGACAGAAGCTGCTCCCTGTCTCAATGCTGCAGTGAATGCTCAGACAGAAGCTTCTCTGTGTCTCAGTGCTGCAGTGAAAGCTCAGACAGAAGCTGCTCCCTCTCTCAGTGCTGCAGTGAAAGCTCAGACAGAAGCTGCTCTCTGTCTCAGTGCTGCAGTGAAAGCTCAGACAGAAGCTGCTCTCTGTCTCAGTGCTGCAGTGAAAGCTCAGTCAGAAGCTGCTCTCTGTCTCAGTGCTGCAGTGAAAGCTCAGACAGAAGCTGCTCTCTGTCTCAGTGCTGCAGTGAAAGCTCAGACAGAAGCTGCTCTCTGTCTCAGTGCTGCAGTGAAAGCTCAGACAGAAGCTGCTCTCTGTCTCAGTGCTGCAGTGAAAGCTCAGGCAGAAGCTGCTCTCTGTCTCAGTGCTGCAGTGAAAGCTCAGACAGAAGCTGCTCTCTGTCTCAGTGATGCAGTGAATGCTCAGACAGAAGCTGCGCTCTGTCTCAGTGCTGCAGTGAAAGATCAGACAGAAGCTGCGCTCTGTCTCAGTGCTGCAGTGAAAGCTCAGACAGAAGCTGCTCTCTGTCTCAGTGCTGCAGTGAAACCTCAGACAGAAGCTGCTCTCTGTTTCAATCCTGCAGTGAAAGCTCAGACAGAAGCTGCTCTCTGTCTCAATGCTGCAGTGAAAGCTCAGACAGAAGCTGCTCTCTGTCTCAGTGCTGCAGTGAAAGCTCAGACAGAAGCTGCTCTCTGTCTCAGTGCTGCAGTGAAAGCTCAGACAGAAGCTGCTCTCTGTCTCAGTGTTGCAGTGAAAGCTCAGAAAGAAGCTGCTCTCTGACTCAATGCTGCAGTGAAAGCTCAGACAGAAGCTGCTCTATGTCTCAGTGCTGCAGTGAAAGCTCAGACAGAAGCTGCTCCCTGTCTCAGTGCTGCAGTGAAAGCTCAGACAGAAGCTGCTCTCTGTCTCAGTGCTGCAGTGAAAGCTCGGACAGAAGCTGCTCTCTGTCTCAGTGCTGCAGTGAAAGCTCAGACAGAAGCTGCTCTCTGTCTCAGTGCTGCAGTGAAAGCTCAGACAGAAGCTGCTCTCTGTCTCAGTGCTGCAGTGAAAGCTCAGACAGAAGCTGCTCTCTGTCTCAGTGCTGCAGTGAAAGCTCAGACAGAAGCTGCTCTCTGTCTCAGTGCTGCAGTGAAAGCTCAGACAGAAGCTGCTCTCTGTCTCAGTGCTGCAGTGAAAGCTCAGACAGAAGCTGCTCTCTGTCTCAATGCTGCAGTGAAAGCTCAGACAGAAGCTGCTCTCTGTCTCAGTGCTGCAGTGAAAGCTCAGACAGAAGCTGCTCTCTGTCTCAGTGCTGCAGTGAAAGCTCAGACAGAAGCTGCTCTCTGTCTCAGTGCTGCAGTGAAAGCTCAGACAGAAGCTGCTCTCTGTCTCAGTGCTGCAGTGAAAGCTCAGACAGAAGCTGCTCTCTGTCTCAGTGCTGCAGTGAAAGCTCAGACAGAAGCTGCTCTCTGACTCAGTGCTGCAGTGAAAGCTCAGACAGAAGCTGCTCTCTGTCTCAATGCAGCAGTGAAATCTCAGACAGAAGCTGCTCTCTGTCTCAGTGCTGCAGTGAAATCTCAGACAGAAGCTGCTATCTGTCTCAGTGCTGCAGTGAAAGCTCAGACAGAAGCTGCTCTCTGTCTCAGTGCTGCAGTGAAAGCTCAGACATAAGCTGCTCTCTGTCTCAGTGCTGCAGTGAAAGCTCAGACAGAAGCTGCTCCCTGTCTCAGTGCTGCAGTGAAAGCTCAGACAGAAGCTGCTCTCTGTCTCAGTGCTGCAGTGAAAGCTCGGACAGAAGCTGCTCTCTGTCTCAGTTCTGCAGTGAAAGCTCAGACAGAAGCTGCTCTCTGTCTCAGTGCTGCAGTGAAAGCTCAGACAGAAGCTGCTCTCTGTCTCAGTGCTGCAGTGAAAGCTCAGACAGAAGCTGCTCTCTGTCTCAATGCTGCAGTGAAAGCTCAGACACAAGCTGCTCTCTGTCTCAGTGCTGCAGTGAAAGCTCAGACACAAGCTGCTCTCTGTCTCAGTGCTGCAGTGAAAGCTCAGACAGAAGCTGCTCTCTGTCTCAGTGCTGCAGTGAAAGCTCAGACAGAAGCTGCTCTCTGTCTCAGTGCTGCAGTGAAAGCTCAGACAGAAGCTGCTCTCTGTCTCAGTGCTGCAGTGAAAGCTCAGACAGAAGCTGCTCTCTGTCTCAGTGCTGCAGTGAAATCTCAGGCAGAAGCTGCTCTCTGTCTCAGTACTGCAGTGAAAGCTGAGACAGAAGCTGCTCTCTGTCTCAGTGCTGCAGTGAAAGCTCAGACAGAAGCTGCTCTCTGTCTCAGTGCTGCAGTGAAAGCTCAGACAGAAGCTGCTCTCTGTCTCAGTGCTGCAGTGAAAGCTCAGACAGAAGCTGCTCTCTGTCTCAGTGCTGCAGTGAAAGCTCAGACAGAAGCTGCTCTCTGTCTCAATGCAGCAGTGAAAGCTCAGACAGAAGCTGCTCTCTGTCTCAGTGCTGCAGTGAAAGCTCAGACAGAAGCTGCTCTCTGACTCATTGCTGCAGTGAAAGCTCAGACAGAAGCTGCTCTCTGTCTCAATGCAGCAGTGAAAGCTCAGACAGAAGCTGCTCTCTGTCTCAGTGCTGCAGTGAAAGCTCAGACAGAAGCTGTTCTCTGTCTCAGTGCTGCAGTGAAAGCTCAGACAGAAGCTGCTCTCTGTCTCAGTGCTGCAGTGAAAGCTCAGACAGAAGCTGCTATCTGACTCAGTGCTGCAGTGAAAGCTCAGACAGAAGCTGCTCTCTGTCTCAGTGCTGCAGTGAAAGCTCAGACAGAAGCTGCTCTCTGTCTCAGTGCTGCAGTGAAAGCTCAGACAGAAGCTGCTCTCTGTCTCAGTGCTGCAGTGAAAGCTCAGACAGAAGCTGCTCTCTGTCTCAATGCTGCAGTGAAATCTCAGACAGAAGCTGCTCTCTGTCTCAGTGCTGCAGTGAAAGCTCAGACAGAAGCTGATCTCTGTCTCAATGCTGCAGTGAAAGCTCAGACAGAAGCTGCTCTCTGTCTCAGTGCTGCAGTCAAAGATCAGACAGAAGCTGCTCTCTGTCTGAATGCTGCAGTGAAAGCTCAGACAGAAGCTGCTCTCTGTCTCAGTGCTGCAGTGAAATCTCAGACAGAAGCTGCTCTCTGTCTCAATGCTGCAGTGAAAGCTCAGACAGAAGCTGCTCTCTGTCTCAGTGCTGCAGTGAAATCTCAGACAGAAGCTGCTCTCTGTCTCAATGCTGCAGTGAAAGCGCAGACAGAAGCTGCTCTCTGTCTCAGTGCTGCAGTGAAAGCTCAGACAGAAGCTGCTCTCTGTCTCAGTGCTGCAGTGAAAGCTCAGACAGAAGCTGCTCTCTGTCTCAGTGCTGCAGTGTAAGCTCAGAAAGAAGCTGCTCTCTGTCTCAATGCTGCAGTGAAAGCTCAGACAGAAGCTGCTCTCTGTCTCAGTGCTGCAGTGAAAGCTCAGACAGAAGCTGCTCCCTGTCTCAGTGCTGCAGTGAAAGCTCAGACAGAAGCTGCTCTCTGTCTCAATGCTGCAGTGAAAGCTCAGACAGAATCTGCTCTCTGTCTCAGTGCTGCAGTGAAAGCTCAGACAGAAGCTGCTCTCTGTCTCAGTGCTGCAGTGAAAGCTCAGACAGAAGCTGCTCTCTGTCTCAGTGCTGCAGTGAAAGCTCAGACAGAAGCTGCTCTCTGTCTCAGTGCTGCAGTGAAATCTCAGGCAGAAGCTGCTCTCTGTCTCAGTACTGCAGTGAAAGCTGAGACAGAAGCTGCTCTCTGTCTCAGTGCTGCAGTGAAAGCTCAGACAGAAGCTGCTCTCTGTCTCAGTGCTGCAGTGAAAGCTCAGACAGAAGCTGCTCTCTGTCTCAGTGCTGCAGTGAAAGCTCAGACAGAAGCTGCTCTCTGTCTCAGTGCTGCAGTGAAAGCTCAGACAGAAGCTGCTCTCTGTCTCAATGCAGCAGTGAAAGCTCAGACAGAAGCTGCTCTCTGTCTCAGTGCTGCAGTGAAAGCTCAGACAGAAGCTGCTCTCTGACTCATTGCTGCAGTGAAAGCTCAGACAGAAGCTGCTCTCTGTCTCAACGCAGCAGTGAAAGCTCAGACAGAAGCTGCTCTCTGTCTCAGTGCTGCAGTGAAAGCTCAGACAGAAGCTGTTCTCTGTCTCAGTGCTGCAGTGAAAGCTCAGACAGAAGCTGCTCTCTGTCTCAGTGCTGCAGTGAAAGCTCAGACAGAAGCTGCTATCTGACTCAGTGCTGCAGTGAAAGCTCAGACAGAAGCTGCTCTCTGTCTCAGTGCTGCAGTGAAAGCTCAGACAGAAGCTGCTCTCTGTCTCAGTGCTGCAGTGAAAGCTCAGACAGAAGCTGCTCTCTGTCTCAGTGCTGCAGTGAAAGCTCAGACAGAAGCTGCTCTCTGTCTCAATGCTGCAGTGAAATCTCAGACAGAAGCTGCTCTCTGTCTCAGTGCTGCAGTGAAAGCTCAGACAGAAGCTGATCTCTGTCTCAATGCTGCAGTGAAAGCTCAGACAGAAGCTGCTCTCTGTCTCAGTGCTGCAGTCAAAGATCAGACAGAAGCTGCTCTCTGTCTGAATGCTGCAGTGAAAGCTCAGACAGAAGCTGCTCTCTGTCTCAGTGCTGCAGTGAAATCTCAGACAGAAGCTGCTCTCTGTCTCAATGCTGCAGTGAAAGCTCAGACAGAAGCTGCTCTCTGTCTCAGTGCTGCAGTGAAATCTCAGACAGAAGCTGCTCTCTGTCTCAATGCTGCAGTGAAAGCTCAGACAGAAGCTGCTCTCTGTCTCAGTGCTGCAGTGAAAGCTCAGACAGAAGCTGCTCTCTGTCTCAGTGCTGCAGTGAAAGCTCAGACAGAAGCTGCTCTCTGTCTCAGTGCTGCAGTGTAAGCTCAGAAAGAAGCTGCTCTCTGTCTCAATGCTGCAGTGAAAGCTCAGACAGAAGCTGCTCTCTGTCTCAGTGCTGCAGTGAAAGCTCAGACAGAAGCTGCTCCCTGTCTCAGTGCTGCAGTGAAAGCTCAGACAGAAGCTGCTCTCTGTCTCAATGCTGCAGTGAAAGCTCAGACAGAATCTGCTCTCTGTCTCAGTGCTGCAGTGAAAGCTCAGACCGAAGCTGCTCTCTGTCTCAGTGCTGCAGTGAATGCTCAGACAGAAGCTGCTCTCTGTCTCAGTGCTGTAGTGAAAGCTCAGACAGAAGCTGCTCTCTGTCTCAATGCTGCAGTGAAAGCTCAGACAGAAGATGCTCTCTGTCTCAATGCCGCAGTAAAAGCTCAGACAGAAGCTGCTCTCTGTCTCAGTGCTGCAGTCATAGCTCAGACAGAAGCTGCCCTCTGTCTCAGTGCTGAAGTGAAAGCTCAGACAGAAGCTGCTCTCTGTCTCAATGCCGCAGTGAAAGCTCAGACAGAAGCTGCTCTCTGTCTCAGTGCTGCAGTCATAGCTCAGACAGAAGCTGCTCACTGTCTCAGTGCTGCAGTGAAAGCTCAGACAGAAGGTGCTCTCTGTCTCAGTGCTGCAGTGAAAGCTCAGACAGAAGCTGCTCTCTGTTTCAGTGCTGCAGTGAAAGCTCAGACAGAAGCTGCTCTCTGTCTCAGTGCTGCAGTGAAAGCTCAGACAGAAGCTGCTCTCTGTCTCAGTGCTGCAGTGAAAGCTCAGACAGAAGCTGCTCTCTGTCTCAATGCTGCAGTGAAAGCTCAGACAGAAGCTGCTCTCTGTCTTGGTGCTGCAGTGAAAGCTCAGACAGAAGCTGCTCTCTGTCTCAGTGCTGCAGTGAAAACTCAGACAGAAGCTGCTCTCTGTCACAATGCTGCAGTGAAAGCTCAGACAGAAGCTGCTCTGTGTCTCAGTGCTGCAGTGAAAGCTCAGACAGAAGCTGCTCTCTGTCTCAGTGCTGCAGTGAAAGCTCAGACAGAAGCTGCTCCCTCTCTCAGTGCTGCAGTGAAAGCTCAGACAGAAGCTGCTCTCTGTCTCAGTGCTGCAGTGAAAGCTCAGACAGAAGCTGCTCTCTGTCTCAGTGCTGCAGTGAAAGCTCAGACAGAAGCTGCTCTCTGTCTCAGTGCTGCAGTGAAACCTCAGACAGAAGCTGCTCTCTGTCTCAATGCTGCAGTGAAAGCTCAGACAGAAGCTGCTCTCTGTCTCAGTGCTGCAGTGAAAGCTCAGACAGAAGCTGCTCTCTGTCTCAATGCTGCAGTGAAAGCTCAGACAGAAGCTGCTCTCTGTCTCAATGCTGCAGTGAAAGCTCAGACAGAAGCTGCTCTCTGTCTCAGTGCTGCAGTGAAAGCTCAGACAGAAGCTGCTCTCTGTCTCAGTGCCGCAGTGAAAGCTCAGGCAGAAGCTGCTCTCTGTCTCAATGCTGCAGTGAAAGCTCAGACAGAAGCTGCTCTCTGTCTCCGTGCTGCAGTGAAAGCTCAGACAGAAGCTGCTCTCTGTCTCAGTGCTGCAGTGAAAGCTCAGACAGAAGCTGCTCTCTGTCTCAATGCTGCAGTGAAAGCTCAGACAGAAGCTGCTCTCTGTCTCAATGCTGCAGTGAAAGCTCAGACAGAAGCTGCTCTCTGTCTCAGTGCTGCAGTGAAAGCTCAGACAGAAGCTGCTCTCTGTCTCAGTGCCGCAGTGAAAGCTCAGACAGAAGCTGCTCTCTGTCTCAATGCTGCAGTGAAAGCTCAGACAGAAGCTGCTCTCTGTCTCAGTGCTGCAGTGAAAGCTCAGACAGAAGCTGCTCTCTGTCTCTGTGCTGCAGTGAAAGCTCAGACAGAAGCTGCTCTCTGTCTCAGTGCTGCAGTGAAAGCTCAGACAGAAGCTGCTCTCTGTCTCAGTGCTGCAGTGTAAGCTCAGACAGAAGCTGCTCTCTGACTCAGTGCTGCAGTGAAATCTCAGACAGAAGCTGCTCTCAGTCACAGTGCTGCAGGGAAAGCTCAGACAGAAGCTGCTCAGTGTCTCAGTGCTGCAGTGAAAGCTCAGACAGAAGCTGCTCTCTGTCTCAGTGCTGCAGTGAAAGCTCAGACAGAAGCTGCTCTCTGTCTCAGTGCTGCAGTGAAAGCTCAGACAGAAGCTGCTCTCTGTCTCAGTGCTGCAGTGAAAGCTCAGACAGAAGCTGCTCTCTGTCTCAGTGCTGCAGTGAAAGCTCATCAGAAGCTGCTCTCTGTCTCAGTGCTGCAGTGAAAGCTCAGACTGAAGCTGCTCTCTGTCTCAATGCTGCAGTGAAAGCTCAGACAGAAGCTGCTCTGTGTCTCAGTGCTGCAGTGAAAGCTCAGACAGAAGCTGCGCTCTGTCTCAGTGCTGCAGTGAAAGCTCAGACAGAAGCTGCTCTCTGTCTCAATGCTGCAGTGAAAGCTCAGACAGAAGCTGCTCCCTGTGTCTCAATGCTGCAGTGAAAGCTCAGACAGAAGCTGCTCTGTGTCTCAGTGCTGCAGTGAAAGCTCAGACAGAAGCTGTTCTCTGTCTCAATGCTGCAGTGAAAACTCAGACAGAAGCTGCTCTCTGTCTCAGTGCTGCAGTGAAAGCTCAGACAGAAGCTGCTCTCTGTCTCAGTGCCGCAGTGAAAGCTCAGGCAGAAGCTGCTCTCTGTCTCAGTGCTGCAGTGAAAGCTCAGACAGAAGCTGCTCTCTGTCTCGGTGCTGCAGTGAAAGCTCAGACAGAAGCTGCTCTCTGTCTCAGTGCTGCAGTGAAAGCTCAGACAGAAGCTGCTCTCTGTCTCAATGCTGCAGTCAAAGCTCAGAAAGTAGCTGCTCTCTGTCTCAGTGCTGCAGTGAAAGCTCAGACAGAAGCTGCTCTCTGTCTCAGTGCTGCAGTGAAAGCTCAGACAGAAGCTGCTCTCTGTCTCAGTGCTGCAGTGAAAGCTCAGACAGAAGCTGCTCTCTGTCTCAGTGCTGCAGTGAAAGCTCAGACAGAAGCTGCTCTCTGTCTCAGTGCTGCAGTCAAAGCTCAGACAGAAGCTGCTCTGTCTCTCAATGCTGCAGTGAAAGCTCAGACAGAAGCTGCTCTGTGTCTCAATGCTGCAGTGTAAGCTCAGACAGAAGCTGCTCTCTGTCTCAATGCTGCAGTGAAAGCTCAGACAGAAGCTGCTCCCTGTCTCAGTGCTGCAGTGAAAGCTCAGTCACAAGCTGCTCTCTGTCTCAGTGCTGCAGTGAAAGCTCAGACAGAAGCTGCTCTCTGTCTCAGTGCTGCAGTGAAAGCTCAGACAGAAGCTGCTCTCTGTCTCAATGCTGCAGTGAAAGCTCAGACAGAAGCTGCTCTCTGTCTCAGTGCTGCAGTGAAAGCTCAGACAGAAGCTGCTCTCTGTCTCAGTGCTGCAGTGAAATCTCAGACAGAAGCTGCTCTCTGTCACAGTGCGCAGTGAAAGCTCAGACAGAAGCTGCTCCCTGTCTCAGTGCTGCAGTGAAAGCTCAGACAGAATCTGCTCTCTGTCTCAATGCCGCAGTGAAAGCTCAGACAGAAGCTGCTCTCTGTCTCAGTGCTGCAGTGAAAGCTCAGACAGAAGCTGCTCTCTGTCTCAGTGCTGCAGTGAAAGCTCAGACAGAAGCTGCTCTCTGTCTCAGTGCTGCAGTGAAAGCTCAGACAGAAGCTGCTCTCTGTCTCAGTGCTGCAGTGAAAGCTCAGACAGAAGATGCTCTCTATCTCAGTGCTGCAGTGAAAGCTCAGACAGAAGCTGCTCTCTGTCTCAGTGCTGCAGTGAAAGCTCAGACAGAAGCTGCTCTCTGTCTCAGTGCTGCAGGGAAAGCTCAGACAGAAGCTGCTCTGTCTCTCAATGCTGCAGTGAAAGCTCAGACAGAAGCTGCTCTGTGTCTCAATGCTGCAATGAAAGCTCAGACAGAAGCTGCTCTCTGTCTCAATGCTGCAGTGAAAGCTCAGACAGAAGCTGCTCTCTGTCTCAGTGCTGCAGTGAAAGCTCAGACAGAAGCTGCTCTCTGTCTCAGTGCTGCAGTGAAAGCTCAGACAGAAGCTGCTCTCTGTCTCAATGCTGCAGTGAAAGCTCAGACAGAAGCTGCTCTCTGTCTCAGTGCTGCAGTGAAAGCTCAGACAGAAGCTGCTCTCTGTCTCAATGCTGCAGTGAAAGCTCAGACAGAAGCTGCTCTCTGTCTCAGTGCTGCAGTGAAAGCTCAGACAGAAGCTGCTCTCTGTCTCAGTGCTGCAGTGAAAGCTCAGACAGAAGCTGCTCTCTGTCTCAGTGCTGCAGTGAAAGCTCAGACAGAAGCTGCTCTCTGTCTCAGTGCTGCAGTGAAAGCTCAGATAGAAGCTGCTCTCTGTCACAGTGCGCAGTGAAAGCTCAGACAGAAGCTGCTCCCTGTCTCAGTGCTGCAGTGAAAGCTCAGACAGAATCTGCTCTCTGTCTCAGTGCTGCAGTGAAAGCTCAGACAGAAGCTGCTCTCTGTCTCAGTGGTGCAGTGAAAGTTCAGACAGAAGCTGCTCTCTGTCTCAATGCTGCAGTGAAAGCTCAGACAGAAGCTGCTCTCTGTCTCAGTGCTGCAGTGAAAGCTCAGACAGAAGCTGCTCTCTGTCTCAGTGCTGCAGTGAAAGCTCCGACAGAAGCTGCTCTCTGTCTCAGTGCTGCAGTGAAAGCTCAGACAGAAGCTGCTCTCTGACGCAGTGCTGCAGTGAAAGCTCAGACAGAAGCTGCTCTCTGTCTCAGTGCTGCAGTGAAAGCTCAGACAGAAGCTGCTCTCTGTCTCAGTGCTGCAGTGAAAGGTCAGACAGAAGCTGCTCTCTGTCTCAGTGCTGCTGTGAAAGCTCAGACAGAAGCTGCTCTCTGTCTCAATGCTGCAGTGAAAGCTCAGACAGAAGCTGCTCTCTGTCTCAATGCTGCAGTGAAAGCTCAGACAGAACCTGCTCTCTGTCTCAGTGCTGCAGTGAAAGCTCAGACAGAAGCTACTCTCTGTCTCAGTGCTGCAGTGAAAGCTCAGACAGAAGCTGCTCTCTGTCTCAGTGCTGCAGTGAAAGCTCACACAGAAGCTGCTCTCTGTCTCAGTGCTGCAGTGAAAGCTTAGACAGAAGCTGCTCTCTGACTCAATGCTGCAGTGAAAGCTCAGACAGAAGCTACTCTCTGTCTCAGTGCTGCAGTGAAAGCTCAGACAGAAGCTGCTCTCTGTCTCAGTGCTGCAGTTAAAGCTCAGACAGAAGCTGCTCTCTGTCTCAGTGCTGCAGTGAAAGCTCAGACAGAAGCTGCTCTCTGACTCAATGCTGCAGTGAAAGCTCAGACAGAAGCTGCTCTCTGTCTCAGTGCTGCAGTGAAAGCTCAGACAGAAGCTGCTCTCTGTCTCAGTGCTGCAGTGAAAGCTCAGACAGAAGCTGCTCTCTGTCTCAGTGCTGCAGTGAAATCTCAGACAGAAGCTGCTCTCTGTCTCAGTGCTGCAGTGAAAGCTCAGACAGAAGCTGCTCTCTGTCTCAGTGCTGCAGTGAAAGCTCAGACAGAAGCTGCTCTCTGTCTCAGTGCTGCAGTGAAAGCTCAGACAGAAGCTGCTCTCTGTCTCAGTGCTGCAGTGAAAGCTCAGACAGCAGCTGCTCTCTGTCTCAGTGCTGCAGTGATAGCTCAGACAGAAGCTGCTCTCTGTCTCAGTGCTGCAGTGAAAGCTCAGACAGAAGCTGCTCTCTGTCTCAATGCTGCAGTGAAAGCTCAGACAGAAGCTGCTCTCTGTCTCAGTGCTGCAGTGAAAGCTCAGACAGAAGCTGCTCTCTGTCTCAATGCTGCAGTGAAAGCTCAGACAGAAGCTGCTCTCTGTCTCAGTGCTGCAGTGAAAGCTCAGACAGAACTGCTCTCTGTCTCAGTGCTGCAGTGAAAGCTCAGACAGAAGCTGCTCTCTAACTCAGTGCTGCAGTGAAAGCTCAGACAGAAGCTGCTCTCTGTCTCAGTGCTGCAGTGAAAGCTCAGACAGAAGCTGCTCTCTGTCTCAGTGCTGCAGTGAAAGCTCAGACAGAAGCTGCTCTCTGTCTCAGTGCTGCAGTGAAAGCTCAGACAGAAGCTGCTCTCTGTCTCAATGCTGCAGTGAAAACTCAGACAGAAGCTGCTCTCTGTCTCAATGCTGCAGTGAAAGCTCAGACAGAAGCTGCTCTCTGTCTCAGTGCTGCAGTGAAAGCTCAGACAGAAGCTGCTCTCTGTCTCAATGCTGCAGTGAAATCTCAGACAGAAGCTGCTCTCTGTCTCAGTGCTGCAGTGAAAGCTCAGACAGAAACTGCTCTCTGTCTCAGTGCAGCAGTGAAAGCTCAGACAGAAGCTGCTCTCTGTCTCAGTGCTGCAGTGAAAGCTCAGACAGAAGCTGCTCTCTGTCTCAGTGCTGCAGTGAAAGCTCAGACAGAAGCTGCTCTCTGTCTCAGTGCTGCAGTGAAAGCTCAGACAGAACCTGCTCTCTGTCTCAGTGCTGCAGTGAAAGCTCAGACAGAAGCTGCTCTCTGTCTCAATGCTGCAGTGAAAGCTCAGACAGAAGCTGCTCTCTGTCTCAGTGCTGCAGTGAAAGCTCAGACAGAAGCTGCTCTCTGTCTCAATGCTGCAGTGAAAGCTCAGAGAGAAGCTGCTCTCTGTCTCAATGCTGCAGTGAAAGCTCAGACAGAAGCTGCTCTCTGTCTCAGTGCTGCAGTGAAAGCTCAGACAGAAGCTGCTCTCTGTCTCAATGCTGCAATGAAAGCTCAGACAGAAGCTGCTCTCTGTCTCAGTGCTGCAGTGAAAGCTCAGAGAGAAGCTGCTCTCTGTCTCAGTGCTGCAGTGAAAGCTCAGACAGAAGCTGCTTTCTGTCTCAGTGCTGCAGTGAAAGCTCAGACAGAAGCTGCTCTCTGTCTCAATGCTGCAGTGAAAGCTCAGACAGAAGCTGCTCTCTGTCTCAGTGCTGCAGTGAAAGCTCAGACAGAAGCTGCTCTCTGTCTCAATGCTGCAGTGAAAACTCAGACAGAAGCTGCTCTCTGTCTCAGTGCTGCAGTGAAAGCTCAGACAGAAGCTGTTCTCTGTCTCAATGCCGCAGTGAAAGCTCAGACAGAAGCTGCTCTCTGTCTCAGTGCTGCAGTGAAAGCTCAGACAGAAGCTGCTCTCTGTCTCAGTGCTGCAGTGAAAGCTCAGACAGAAGCTGCTCTCTGTCTCAGTGCTGCAGTGAAAGCTCAGACAGAAGCTGCTCTCTGTCTCAGTGCTACATTGAAAGCTCAGACAGAAGCTGCTCTCTGTCTCAGTGCTGCAGTGAAAGCTCAGACAAAAGCTGCTCTCTGTCCCAGTGCTGCAGTGAAAGCTCAGACAGAAGCTGCTCTGTCTCAATGCCGCAGTGAAAGCTCAGACAGAAGCTGCTCTCTGTCTCAGTGCTGCAGTGAAAGCTCAGACAGAAGCTGCTCTCTGTCTCAGTGCTGCAGTGAAAGCTCAGACAGAAGCTGCTCTCTGTCTCAGTGCTGCAGTGAAAGCTCAGAAAGAAGCTGCTCTCTGTCTCAATGCTGCAGTGAAAGCTCAGACAGAAGCTGCTCTCTGTCTCAATGCTGCAGTGAAAGCTCAGACAGAAGCTGCTCTCTGTCTCAATGCTCCAGTGAAAGCTCAGACAGAAGATGCTCTCTGTCTCAATGCTGCAATGAAAGCTCAGGCAGAAGCTGCTCTCTGTCTCAATGCTGCAGTGAAAACTCAGACAGAAGCTGCTCTCTGTCTCAATGCTGCAGTGAAAGCTCAGACAGAAGCTGCTCTCTGTCTCAGTGCTGCAGTGAAAGCTCAGACAGAAGCTGCTCTCTGTCTCAGTGCTGCAGTGAAAGCTGAGACAGAAGCTGCGCTCTGTCGCACTGCTGCTGTAGAATCTCAGAAGAAAGCTTATCTCTGTCTCAGTGGAATAGGAAATGTTATCGTATAGGTTAAATTAAATTAGAGCAGAAGGGCCGTATACAGCTTATGGCATTATTTATATTATTTATACATACAAATCGAGTATGAAAAATAGATTGAATGACTCCAGCCACGAATATAACAGCCAGGACGGACACATGGAAGCGAGATGGTCACACTTGTAAATGGTGACAAACCAAGAGAAAAATACAAATAAATGGAGCATGAAAATACACTCGCGATAATGTCAAAATCATTACAAGAACTGTTTACAATTAAATTATATAAAGGAAAGTGGTCGGAGAGAAGGCCGTTCCCTGTTAACTGTTAACTGTTAACTGTGCATTCGTCAATTAAAATAAGGAAATGACAAACATGCTTTAGATTGACTTTGTTTCAGTATTTACAAGCGAGCAAGAGTTCAAAATGCCAGAGATACGAGGAAACATATTATTGAATCAGGAGCAGGGACTGAACAACAATTAGATATATGGGAACCCCACCACTTGGAGATTTCCCTCCAAGTCACTCACTACCCCGACTTGGAAATATGTCGCTGTTCCTTTGCTATCTTGGGATAAAATTCTGGAACCATCCCTAACAGTGACGAATGTGATATAAAATAGTTACTTTAGAGATACTAGTTAATGTAATGTAGAAATAAGCCACTTTGATTTTTGCAGTTAGGGACAAAGGAATTTGGGACCGCATGGAAAAAGCAGGAAGAGGTGTGTCTATAAGAGTGAGGATGCATTGATAGGGGCCAGAGAAAGGGATTGGAAGTGAGCCAATCAGAATGGATTAAACAGGTCAGGAGGGACCTAGGCTGACCTATGTCCGTCGAGTATGTGAAACTTGATACCATTTGAACTGATTTTGCAGAGATTCCTTTGTCTGTTAGTTCAGTCGTTTTCTGGAGTGTAAGAGGCAGGACGTCCTGTTACATTCTGTAAGATGATAAAGCTTGCAAGCTAAATAAATAACTTCTGTTTACGTGCGAATCCGTCTCAACTTTTATTGAGGCCAGACTGACAGAGAAAGAAAATAGGAGATCAACATTTGGTGCCGAAACCCGGGATTTCTCTGGGCGATCCTGTTCCAACTGCGAAATCAGAATTAGACTGATTATGAACAGGAGGACGGGAACAAAGGGCCCTCAATGTAGAAATGGAAAACGACCAGCATTGATTGTTCCCCTCTTCCTATTGTCTGATTAGTCTGGTCACTCGCGGTTGGCACAGAAAGACCGCCTCGACGAAATCACAGGTCAGTCTGGGGATTAGCACTTTAATTGATGGGATTTCATATTGTTGTTTCGGCTTGGGTTAGGGTTTTGGGCTGATGTGACTTTAAATAATAAAGGTTCAGTCTATTATTGGGGTTCAGAGGCTGATGTGACTTTAAATAATAAAGGTTCAGTCTATTATTGGGGTTCAGAGGCTGATGTGACTTTAAATAATAAAGGTTCAGTCTATTATTGGGGTTCAGAGGCTGATGTGACTTTAAATAATAAAGGTTCAGTCTATTATTGGGGTTCAGAGGCTGATGTGACTTTAAATAATAAAGGTTCAGTCTATTATTGGGGTTCAGGGGCTGATGTGACTTTAAATAATAAAGGTTCAGTCTATTATCGGGGTTCAGAGGCTGATGTGACTTAAATAAATGGGGGTTCAGTCCAGTATAACTGTTTTTAAATCTGAAGATGGTTCAACTCTATGTGTGAGTGTTTTAAATATATAGTTGATTAAGCTAAAATTGTCTCCTTGGACTGTAAAGTTCCGAGGTCTAGTTGAGATTGTGAGGTTGAAGCAGAAGTCTCTCAAAGGGTTAACAGCAGCAGGCGGAGTTGAAAACAGACAGTGCTTCTCACTCAGGCCTTGAGATAACAGTCTGCAGTGTAATCGGATACCTTTCCTTTGAGTCAGTGAACTCCAGCAAAGTTACGTTTTGAATTAATTAAAGGAAACCAGTGGGTTTCTCCACCTCTTTGATAAAAGTTATTATTTTCGAAAGCAATTGATTGAAATTGCCAGAATCTTAAGTTTTACTTACTTGAAATAAGGTTTATCTCATTTTATCTGGAGATTAATAGAAACTTAAAGAAGATCATGGACACCATTTTAAAAAGTGTAAATCTGGAAATTATAGTTGATTTTGCTAATACTTATGTGTATGTAAAAGAAAAAAAACTTGTTAAAAGAAAAATTGTTAAGATAAAGAAATAATTAAGTTGTAAATGTTGTACAAGTTTGTGTTAAGCAAATTGTAAATTTAGTTCTGAGTTGAGATCAGAGCTGAGCTTGCAAGTTGCAGTAATCCAATTTGAATTTTCAAACATTTTTAAGTTTTTTAAAAAAGCGCAAGTAGAGGAAGGACACGGGTCACACAAGAGATGAGCTACGTAGTTTAATGGCTGGCCTTGAATTGACAGAAGAAGAAAAATTCAATAATTTGGAAAAGTCAGTAAAAGTTCCGTCTGCACCCATAGCATGGTCTGCGCTCATTCCAGAACCACCAGAGTACAATAATATACCCAGTCATTGCTCCCCAAATTTCAAATATGCCAGAAACTCAAGCCCTTTTGGGTGATAGTGTGGGTCCTGTTTTACCAACTTCACAACCGAAAGAGCAAAAGGAACTTTGTCCCACAAGCCCAGTTAGCTCTAGGACAAGATCTCGGACAGCAAGAGAGGGGCTTGAAGCTCACCAGAAACAATTAAGCATATCACCTCAGTCTCCCCAAACTAAGGAGAAATCACAAGAGTTGGGAACAAAGAAAGCTGAAACAACTTCGGTTGAAGAGAAAGAACTCCCCCTAGTGACAGGGAGAGACGTTGAAGTCTTGGAACAACCAGGGGAAATACCTAGAGTGCCCCCTGGTGACATTCGGAGACAGTTACCGATTAGGAAGATGAGAAACCCCGATCCAGGGACGGCGGCTGCAAACCCCACAATAGACGTTTACTTCCCATGGACACCCAGTGAGATGATGGCTATTATGACTACAATCCCAGATAGAAAAAAATCTCCTGCTGCCTTTGTGGATTCATTGAGAACTACTATCTCAATTTATCAAGCTGATTCAAGGGACCTCTGGGCCCTAGTTCAGCAGATTTTAACCCCAGCAGAGTACCGCACTTGTCTTAACCACCTGAATTATGCTAGTCATGCCGCACTCCAGCAGGCCTATGCGTTAGACGACGATAGAAGGACACAGATCTTAAATGCATTGAATAGCACATTTCAAAGGCCCATAAATCTTTCTGTTATCTTAGACCTAAAACCTAAGAAGAATGAAGACCCAGAGGAATTTCTGGGGCGTTTTAATGAAATCTACCGGGGGCAGTCAGGTGATTTGTTGTATCAAAATGGTCAGAATTCCCCTCAATACTGTGCTATGTTAATGCATTGCCTACCACCTTCTGTGGTTACTGCTGTGAAATGTAATAACATGAATTGGACGGAGAACGACCCTTCCCAGATGGCAAGGGCAGTCAGATTTTACTGGAAGGAGGGTGTAGGCCCAGAAGGAGGCTCAGTTACAAAGGTTAAGACTGAGTATGTAATGAAAAAGGATGATCTACGACCCCAACAAGCGGCAGAAATGGTAGTTTACCAGCAGGAGCCCCAATATAGTGACTTTGGGTGGGTGGATCAGCGAAGAGGAGGATACCAAACCCACCCAAAGGGACCCTCACCCCCTTTTTATGGCCCACCGAACGAATCAACAGCTCTACAACCGCAGCCCCCTCTGAGGGGCCATTGGTCTACTGGAAGAAGAGGACGGGGCAGCCATGTCTTCTGTGCAATCAGCACTTAAATTACCATTATCCGACCACACGCAGCAATTGTCAGGGTTCCAAGGACAGGTGTGTGAGTATCCTATTTCTGAACCTGTGACAGTCACTTACGAGAATAAGTCTGCAGAGCATCAGGTTGTAGTGACTACTGGATTGGACTGTAATTTGTTGGCCCGAGATTTACTGTGTATCTTCCAGCTACAGCTAGAATGCGGAGATGAGGGGGTAACGGTTACATCATGGAGGATGAGACAACAGTGCTATATTTCTATCACCCCCCAGTGGTGGACGTTAGACATTGAACAGCCACTATCACTGCATCACGTTACCCTGGCCTATGACAGAACTGGACGAAACAGGGAGTTGGAGGACAAATACTGGCCATTACTTGAGACCGAATGGCCAGTCAAGGTTACAGCCACAGTCACGGGAAAAGAAGGTACAGCCGATTTTGTTACAATATCACCACATTTATGGCCACAGTCAGCTTCGGTAAGCCCTCATATTACACGTCAGGTCCATGACCGGTACCATGCCAGGGATATGGGGCGAATGGTCAGCATCTTACCGCAGCTCGTCAGAATAGGTATGAGATATACCTTTTGAACAATCCACGTCTGACATTTAAATACTGTACCACTATCAATCCAGCCTGTTTTCTTAGTGGTCCCCCTGTCCATGAAGACGCACCTGGCCACGACTGGTTAGCCTTGATTCAGGAAACTACCACAATAAGGGGCGATTTGAGTGACATTTCGTCAGAACAACCTGACATGATTATGTGTGGTCAAATATCCCACCGGGGTTTAGTTAATGACCTACTGCAGGCCCTCCTTCTGCCAGCGCAGATTTCCGTTATTAAATGCGCTGCCCACACGAATGGTACAACCCCAGTTGACGTTGGTAATGAACGAGCAGATCGTGCAGCGCGCACAGCCGCACAAATTCAGCAAGTGATGGTGCCTAAAATGTTAAGTCAGACTAAACGATCTACTATGAATGTGTCTGCTTCTGACAAGCCAATGCCAACCATCCAAGACGTCATAAGGTTACAGGAGGACGCTCCTGAGAGTGATAAACAAATGTGGAAACGGTTAGGTTGTACATATGATTCTGTTTCCTCTTTATGGACCACGCCTGCACATCAGACTTGTATGTCTGATGTGCTGGCTTTATGGGTCATCGAATGTGTACACTTTGCAACTCATTGTGGGGCTCGGGGGACTAGTGATTTGTTGCTGGACACTTGGTGGCACCCTAAAATGCAGGGGTTGGCCCAAAGTATCAGTAATCGGTGTTTGATTTGTCAGCAATATAACACCGGAAAAGGTATCCCTTGTGGGAAGGGGCAAACCCCGTTGCCCAGTGGTCCCTTTGAGACGCTCCAAATGGATTACATTGAGTTGGAAAGGTGTCAATGTTATAAATATGTTTTGGTCATTGTGGATGTGTTCAGCAGATGGGTTGAGGCGTATCCGACTATCTATAGTAAAGCTGCTACTGTGGTTAAAGTCTTGATGCGGGAAATCATTCCCCGGTACGGTATACCAGCTCAGTTAAGTTCTGATAATGGGCCTCATTTTATTGGACAAATTAACAAGGAGTTTTGCTCCCAGTTGGGCATACGCCAGCAGTTACACTGTGCTTACAGACCGCAGGCAGCCGGGTTGGTTGAAAGACACAATCAGACCCTCAAAACTAAATTGGCTAAATTAAGAGCAGACACGGGACTGACATGGCTTAAGTTGCTCCCCGTTGCCCTCTTCCAGCTGCGGGTTACACCTGCGGGACCGGTCCGGCTTTCTCCCGCCGAGATTCTTTATGGCAGGCCTCTTAGAACTCCTTGGAGCCTGCAGGTTCCCAGACGGGTTCAGTTTCATCAGATGACTGAGGAAATGACCACCTATGTTCTGGCCCTTACGCAAGTGCTCAAGGAACTCCATGGCCAGGTCCGCGCGGCTCACCAGCCATTGCCCCAGTACCTAACTCACTTTCAGTCCAGCCCGGTAGTTATGTAATGGTCAAAAATTGGACTAGGAAGGGGTCGGAGCCGCGATGGGACGGGCCCTTCCAAGTTCTCCTTGCCACCCCCACAGCAGTTAAAGTGGAGGGGCGAAGTGCTTGGGTGCACCTACATCACTGTACATTGAGTCCATCTCCACTACTGTAAAAGGTCGGATACTAACCTGCCTCCCTTCTCCAGTGCTATTTTACAGGTGTGGAGCATGATGGAGTGGCTACGCATCGTCTGTCTGATATTTGGCCTCACTTCGCTTGGCGTGTTATTGGCGATGGACATGGAAAAGGGGAATATTATGTATCTGTGTAGCCCCAACCAATCTACAAGGATACATCACCTATGCACAGGTGATGTTCTTCACTGCCCCCATATACGAGGACATGGTATCGACTCATGGAAGGTCATCAAAGTTAAGGAGAATGCGGGAGTCATGAAGCAGCTGCACCGGTCCCGGCGATGGGAAGGGAACATTATATGGACATTGCCTTGTTTTTGGAATACATGTAAATTCGATTTTGGATGTGTTAAGAGTGGTGCAAGAAAGGTAATATCAGGCTGTCAGAAGAGCGTAGGAAGAGGCTATGAGGAAGTGAAAGGGACTAGAGAGAGGATGGGGCGTATGAGAAGGGAAGTACAGCTAGAACGTAGGTTACCGGGAGATACACTTAAGTTAGTTAAAGGCCAAACTGAGGAAAACACGGGTAGTAAACCTTGGGAGCCCTCGGGGCAATAACTAAGGAGTTGTCTCAGCTACGGTTGTTTGCAATGCAGAACCGGTATGCTCTTGACTATCTTCTGGCCCGTGAGGGTGGGGTATGCGCCATAGTACAGGGCAAGTGTATTATGGGTGTTCAAGACTTGACCGCTAACATCACTAAATTTATGGATCGCATACGGGATCACTTGGACGGGATGCAGGATCCTGGCTCTTGGGGTAACTGGGGATTTGGGGGATGGAAGGACTGGTTGATAAATATGGCCATGTATCTAGTGGTAGCTATCGGCTGCATCTTTGTGGGCCTGGCCATCCTTAAATGTGTGATGGGTAGAATGCGGGGTGCACTGGATCAGATCACCACCCCAATCACCGGCCAAAAAAATTTAACTGTTAAAATCCATGAGGGTGAAGCAGATGAAGGGGGGCTAAGACAGGAATTGGAAATGCAGCGACGAATCTTTTTAGATGAGGAACCGTAGCTATAGATTGGATAGTTCGGTTATCATGGAATGATAAAAGGAGGGAATGACGAATGTGATATAAAATAGTTACTTTAGAGATACTAGTTAATGTAATGTAGAAATAAGCCACTTTGATTTTTGCAGTTAGGGACAAAGGAATTTGGGACCGCATGGAAAAAGCAGGAAGAGGTGTGTCTATAAGAGTGAGGATGCATTGATAGGGGCCAGAGAAAGGGATTGGAAGTGAGCCAATCAGAATGGATTAAACAGGTCAGGAGGGACCTAGGCTGACCTATGTCCGTCGAGTATGTGAAACTTGATACCATTTGAACTGATTTTGCAGAGATTCCTTTGTCTGTTAGTTCAGTCGTTTTCTGGAGTGTAAGAGGCAGGACGTCCTGTTACATTCTGTAAGATGATAAAGCTTGCAAGCTAAATAAATAACTTCTGTTTACGTGCGAATCCGTCTCAACTTTTATTGAGGCCAGACTGACAGAGAAAGAAAATAGGAGATCAACAACAGCACAGTGGATGTACATACAGCTTAATGACTGTAGCGGTTCAAGAAGGCAACTCACCACCAACATCTGAAGGGCAACTAGGGAAGAGCAATGAATGCTGGTCTAACCAGCGACGCCCACATCCCGTCAATTAATAAAAGAATACCCGGGCGTCAGTAGCGGAGAAATGAATAGGGCTGCAGTCTGTGAGATCCACAGGAACGTCCTTCCATTTATAGGGTCATTGTCAGTGGATGGGAACTTTTCAGATATCTAAATTACAATCTTCAAAAGATCTCTGTTTTTTGGAATTACCCCTTTGGATTGGAGAATTATACCTCCCGCTTCGTTATCTCATCAATGGGCCAGAGAGAAAAGGAGGAATTGGGCCAATTATCGGATCATCTGTTTTGACGAAATGAATGGAGTTCACTCTGCAGAACAGAGTGTGTGAAAAGCTTGAAACGTCCCAGCTGAGCAGAGCGAGCTAGCGTGGATTTGTACATTTCGCTCATGAGTGATACACATAATGGCTTTCAAGTAGAATTAAATTGCTGGGAAGGCGAATGATCACGGAGGTTGATCAGATCGAGTTAATCTAAGAAATCGGGAAATCTGATTACCTACTTCCCAGGCACGACCCTGAATGTGTAACTGTGTTTCCTAGTTCACCAGATAGCTTCTATACAGGGCCCTGATTCTGTAACCATATTTTGCTACTTCACCAGTCAGCTATGGGTGTCCCTTATTCTGTACAAGAGTCTCACAGTTTTTCCACTTGCTTATAAGTCTGACCATTATTCTGAACATGGGTCTTTCAGCTTCGCAGTTGGCTAATAAACATGGTCGTGACCCTGCACCAGTCTCTTTTCCCCAGCTCAGTCTGTCCCTTATTATGTTCTTGTGCCTCCACTCCATCACCCAATCTGCATACATGACCGTGATTCTGTCTCTGTATCTCTGAGTTCCCCTTTTGACTGAAATAGCTAACTTTCTTTCTGAACAATTTCCTAGTTCCACAGTTACTTCTTATTGACGAGACGCATTCTGCATCCTTTTCTCCTGGTTCCCCAGCCAGGGTCTTTACATTACCCACATTCTGTATCTGTGACTCCTCCCTAGCAGGCCGGGAAGATGGCTCATTTTCTGTAACTGTGTCTCCAATTCTCCAGCGAGCTTTGATAAATGACCCTTGTTCTGTAACCGTGTCTCCTTGTTCCAGCGAGCTTATATAGAACAATGTACAAAGAACAATACAATTCAGGAACAGGCCCTTCAGCCCTCCAAGCCGGTACCGGTCATGATACCACACTTGGCCAAAACGCACAGCACTTCCTGCAACCGTATCCCTCGAGCACAATTCTATCCATGTGTTTGTCGAGATGCATTTTGAACGCTGTAAATGTATTTGCTTCCACAACCTCCCCTGCCAACGCTTTCCAGGCACTCACCACCTTCTGCGTAATAAACCTGCCTCGCACATCTCCTCCAAACGTTGTCCCACTGACCTTAAATCGATTATCTCACGTGACGGACCCCACCTTGGGATAGAGTGCCTGCCCATCCAGTCGAACCATGCTCCTCATAATCTTGTAGACCTCTATCAGGTCACCCCTCAACCTCCGTCTTTGTAATGAAAACCGTCTGAGTCTATTCCGCCTCTCCTCATAGCTAACCCTCTCCAAACCAGGCAATATTCTGGTAAAGCTCCTCTGTATCCTCTCCAAAGCGGTCCCATCCTTCTGGAACCTTGGCGACCAGCATTGTGCTCAATATCCCATGTGCGGGTTTTACATAGTTTCTCTACAGCTGTGGGACGACATGCCAGCTTTTCTAATGAATACCATCAGCGTTATTCTTTATGTTGTTTCTCCACTTCCCTAGCGAGCTTATAACCATTGCTCCTTATTCTTTAACTGTGTCTCCCAATTCACCAGCGAGCTTGTATACATGAACGTGATCCTGTGACTGTGTGCTTCATTGCTGCAACTTACTCATATTAATGCCGTGTGTTCTATTGCAGTGTCTCCAGGTTCTCGGCCTATGTATTTTTGTGAAAGAATTATATTTATCTGCAATCATTTCATAGCTTTGGTAACATCGTTTCCTCTAAGTTGTCATCCAAGATTAGGTCCAGAAATGATATTTCTTAACGTTATGTTAACTTACTCTGAGCCTCCCTCACCCGAGGAATCGATGTCCAATATGAAAATACACTCGAAAGAGCACCAGCAACTTTTGCAAATATTCAAATCTGGAAGATATATTTGCAAGTTGACACAGAAGCCTCAGTTACAGAGGTAGCCTGTTGAAGTTAACATTATCAGCAGCTGAACAACACAAAGTTCTTGAATAGAGCATTTAGACGATCCAAAGCCTCTGGAATAAATGATATTCCTCTACAGACTTTAGAGGCTGCTGCTTACTTTGAGACTATCTTACAGTATCGATCTCCCGGGTTAGCGGACAGAAACGTGGATATGCTAATGAAATCGGAATAGTTAACGTTTGGTAAATACAAAAGCGAGCAGCATGACAGTGTGTCACTTAAGGCATTATTTACATATATATAAACACACAGTATGAAGAATAGATTGAATGACTCCAGCCACAAATGTAACTTGCCAGTTACATCATGGCAGCCATAACAGGGATATATGGCTGCAAGATTGTCACAGCTGTAAATGGTGACAAAGTAAGAATAAAATATAAATGAATTGAGCGTGAAAATAGACTCGCAAATAATATCAAAATCATCACAGGATACTTTTGCAATGAAATACTGGAAGGGGTAGTGGTCAGAGAGAAGGTCGCCCCCTGTTAATTGTTAATGGCGCATTGAGCAATTAAAATAAGGAAGTGACAGACATGCTGGAGAATGGCTTTGTTCAGTATTTACAAGAGAAGGAAGAGTTCAAAGTGCCAGAGATCCGAAGAAACATATTACTGAATCAGGAGCAGGGACTGAACAAAATGTACTCTATCCGGGAAATAATCGTGGAGAAATGAATGAGTTTGAAAGATGCACAGAAGCCTCCTTCCAATTACAGGGTCTCAATGTGAGTGGATGGGAACTTTGCAGATACCTGAGTTACAATCGTCAAAAGGTCTCTGGACTTGGGAATCAACCCTTTGGATTGGAGAATTCCACCTACCGCCCCGTTGCTTCAGCAACGTGATAGACTGAAAAAGGGACATTTGGGAGAGTTATCGGAATATCTGGTGTGGGTAAATGAATGCAGTTCACCCTGAGGGACAGGGTGTGTGAACAGCTTGAACTACCCAGCTAATCAGCACGAACGAGCGTGCATTTATACAGTTTACTCATGGGTAATGAACATAATGGAAATCTGTCAAGCGGGACTAAATTACTGCGCAGGCGAATGTTTACGAAGGTTGATCAAATTCAGTTAAAGAAGGAAACTGACCATACAGTTTCTAGTCATGACGCTGAATGTGTAACTGTGTTTACTAATCCCCAGCTAGCCGATATTCATGACCCACTTTCTGTAACTGTGTATGCTACTTCTCCAGTGAGCTATATACTTGTGCCTCATTCCGTAGCCTCTTATATGTATGACCATTATTCTGAACATGGGCCTCTCAGCTCCTCAGGTGACTTCTATACATGATCCTCACCCGGTACCTGTCTCTGTTCCCCAGCTCGATTTTCTGCATGCCCCTTATGCTGCCCTTGTGCCTCCCACTTCATCATCTAAGCTATTTACATGACCGTGATTCTGTATCTGTGTCTCCTACTTCCAATTTTAACTTATATAGCTATCCTTCATTCTAAACTGTCTCTTCTTGTTCCATCGTTACTTTCAACTTGACACTCATTCTGCAACTTTGTCGTAGTACCCCCAAGTTTGCTTGTATGCATGATACTTTTTCTTCTGTAACTACATCTCCTTCCACCCCAGCTAGGAAATATGCATGATCCTTTGGAAACATTGTCTGCGAGTTCTACTGTTAAATTATATACATGATCCTTTTTCTGTTTCTGTATCTCCAGTGTGAGCCAGCTGGCCTATGTACATGGCCTTCATTTCTGTAGTTGCGTCTTTGTCATTCTGTAACTGTGTCTCCTAGTACCTCAGATAACTTATATACATTACTCTTAATGTGTAAATGCGCCTCCTCGTTCCCCAGCTAACTTATATATGCGACCGTTACTCTGCCACCGTGTCTCAGAATTCCCCAGCTAGTTTATAGCCATGACGCTTATTTTCTAAATCTGTCTCCGCGTTTTCGAGTTATCTTAAATACATGAACGGATTATCTAACTGTGTCTACAACTTCCTCAGTGAAATTTTATGCATGGCTTTATTCTGCTAATGTGTCTCCCAATTCTCCAGCTAGCTTATATAGAAACATAGAATAGAATCGTAAAATTTACAGTGGCCCATTCGGCCCACCGAGAATGCACCGGCCATTCGGCCCATCGAGTATACGCCGACCCTTACAAAGAGCACCCCACTGAAGCTCACCTATCTAACTTAGTCACCGAACACAGTACACCCCTACTTAACATTTTGTGGACACTAAGGGCAATTTAGCATGGCCAATCCACCTAATACGCACATCGTTAGACTGCGGGAGGAAACCAGAGCAACCGGAGGAAACCCGCACAGACACGCGGAGAACGTGCAAACCCCGCACAGTAACCCAGCCGGGAAACAAACCTGGGACCCTGGACCTGTGAAGCAACTGTGCTGACCATTATGCCAACGTGCTGCCCTCCCATTATTGTGGAAAGGTGCCAACTGGAAACACATTTAACTTATTTACATGACTCTCGCCCTGTATCCGTGTCACCTGGTCCCCTAAACAGCGTATTTACATTACCCAAAGTCTGTAACAGTGTCTACTAGATCCTCAACAAGCTTATCTTAATGACCCGTGCTGTAGATGTGTCTCCAGTTTGAGACGTTAGCGTATTTACATTGCCCATATTATGTAACTGTGTCTCCTAGTTCCCCAGCAGGCCGATATACATGATTTTTCTTTCAGTAATAGCCATCTCCATATCTCCATATAGAAAAAAGAACAAGAAGAAAGAACAAAGAAATGTACAGCACAGGAACAGGCCCCCTCGGCCCTCTAAGCCCGTGCCGACCACGCTGCCCGTCTAAACTAAAAACTTCCACACTTTCTGGGTCCGTATCCCTCTATTCCCATCCTATTCATGCATTTGTTCAGATGCCCCTTAAATGTCACTATCGTCCCTGCTTCCACCACCTCCTACGGCAGCAGGTTCCAGGCTCCCACTACCCTCTGTGTAAATAACTTGCCTCATTCCTCCTCTAAACCTCGCCCATCGCACCTTAAACCTATACCCCCTAGTAATTGACCCCTCTACCCTGGGGAAAAGCCTCTGAGTATCCAGTCTGTCCATGCCCCTCATAGTTTTGTAGACCTCTATCAGGTCGCCCCTCAACCTCCGCCGTTCCAATGAGAACAAACCGAGTTTATTCAACCGCTCCTCATAGCTAATGCCCTCCATACCAGGCAACTTCCTGGTAAATCTCTTCTGCACCCTCTCTAAAGCCTCCACATCCGTCTGGTAGTGTGGCGACCAGAATTTAACACTATTCTCCAAGTGTGGCCCAACTAAGGTTCTAACAGCTTAAATACCTGAACATCTTTCGGTAACTGTGTCTCCCAGTTCCCAAGCTAGCTTAAATACATGATCCTTAGTCTGTAACCGTTCTCCTTCTTTCATAGCAACCTTATTTAGAAGAAGAAAAACAAAGATCAAGATAGCTCCAGAACAGGATATTCGGCCCCCCGAGCCTGTAACGGCCATGATACCACACTTGACCAAAAACAGCACTTCCCAGTGCTGTATCCTTTTACACCTATTCTATACATGTATTTGTCGACATGCCTTTTGAACAGCGTAAATGTACCTGCTTCCACAACCTCCCCTGGCACCCCGTTCCAAGCATTCACCGCCCGCTCTGTAAGAAACCTGCCTCGAACATATCCTCTAAACTTTGTTCCACTGACCTTAAAGCTACGACCCCTGGTAACAGACCGCAACTTGGGATTGAGTGCCTGCCCATACCCTCTACCCATGCCGCTCATAATCTTGTAGACCTCTTTCAGATAACCCCTCAACCTCCGGCGTTTCTAATGAAAACAGTCGGAGTCTATTAACCCAATCCTGAAATAGGAATACCTATCTTTTGGGTAAATCAAAATTAGAGCAGAATGACAGTGCATAGCTTATTGCATTACTAATGTTGTTTGTACATAGACACAGAGTATGAAGAATAGTTTGAATGACGCCCCCCACAAATTTATCTTGCGGGTTACAAGATGGTATCCATGACAGAAATATGGATGCAAGATGGCAGCAGTTGCACATGGCGACAAAGCAAGAGTAAAATACAAATAAATGGAGCACGAAAATAAACTCCATTGAATATTACAATTATCACAGGGAGCTTTTGCAATTAATTATGACAATGATAGTGGACACATGAAAGGACGTCCCGTGCTAACAATTGATGGTGCATTTGTCAATTAAGATAAGGAAATGACACATGATTTAGAATGACTTTGTTGCAGTACTTACAGGAGGTGAAATGTTTAAAATGCCAGCGATACGAGGAGACAGATTATTGAATCAGGAGCAGGGACTGGATACAATTCAGATTTCTAGGAACCCACTACTGGGCGATTCCTCTCCATTTCACTTACCACCCTGACTTAGAAATATATCCACAGTCTGTAACTGGTTCTACTCGTTCCCCAGCAAGCTTACCTTAATGCCCGTGCTGTATCTGTGTCTCCAAGTTAACAAGCTAGCGTGTTTACATAACCCACGTTCGGGGCTGGTTTCGCACAGCGGGCTAAACAGCTGGCTTATAACGCAAAATAATACCAGCCGCGTGTTTCAATTCCGGTGCCGGCCTCCCCGAACAGGTGACCACAAATGGCGACAGCAACTTCATTGAAGCCTAATTGTGAAACTAAGCTATTACTTTCTTGTTATTAGATAACTGTGTCTCCTATTTCCCCCAGCCGGCCGACATGCAAGACTACTCTTTCAGTAATGCTTGTCCATATCCCAAGGTAACTTAAATACCTGAATATCTTTCGGTAACTGAGTATCCCAGTTACCCAGCGAGCTTCGATACATAATCCTTATTCTGCAACCGTGTCTCCTTGTTTCCCAGCGAGCTCATATAGAACAAAAATCAAAGAACAATATAGCACATGAACAGGACATTTAGCTCTTCAAGCCTGTACCGGTCATGGCACCACACTTGGCCGAAAACCATAGCACTTCCTAGTGCTGTATCGGTCTGCACCCATCCTATCCATGTGTTTGTCGAGATGCCTTTTGAGCGCGGTAAATGTACCTGCTTCTACAATCTCCCCTGGTAACGCGTTCCAAGCACTCACCACCCTGTGTGTAATAAACCTGCCTCGCACATCTCATCTAAACTTTTCCCCACTGATCTTAAACGTATGACTCCTGGTGACAGAACCCACCTTGTGCCCGCCCATCCATAAGATCGTAAGACCATAAGACATCGGTGCAGAATTAGGCCACCCGGCCCATCGAGTCTGCTCCGACATCCAATCATGGTTGATATTTTCTCATCCCCGTTCCTCTGCCTTCTCCCCATAGCTCCTAGTCCCTACTCTATCTATTCCCCTTATAATCTTGTCGACCTTTATCAGTTCACCCATCAACCTGCGGGGTTCTCATGAAAAAAGTCCACGTTTATTCATCCTCTCCACATGACGAACATCCTGCTGACCAAGCAACTTCCCGATAACCGTCCTCTTCACACTCTCAAAAGCGTCCACATCATTCTGGTAGTACGGTGACCAGAATTGAACTTAAATTCCAAGTCTGGGGTCTGATTTAGCACAATGGACTGAGCAGATGGTTTATAAAGCTCAAATAAACCAGCCGTGCGGGTTCAATTCCCGTGCTAGCCTCCCGGGCAGGCACTGAAATGTGGCGAGCAGGGTGTTTTCACAGTAACTTAATTGGTAGCCTACTTGTGACAATAAGCGATTTTAATTTAATTTGAAGTGCGGTCTTACAACAGTTCCATGGAAATGAAGGATGACTTTTCAACAGTTAAACTGATTTTCATCAGCCTCATCCATAACGTTGGTCCGTCATTTGCCCAGCGAGCTCATACACATGCTACTTTGGGCAGCGCGGTAGCACAAGTGGTCAGCCTTGTGGCTTAAACAGCGCCAGAGTCCCAGGTTCGATTCCCCACTGGGTCACTTTCTGTGCGGAGTCTGCACGTTGTCCCCGTGTCTGTGGGTTTCCTCCGGGTGCTCCGGTTTCCTCCCAAGTCCAAAGCTGTGCAGGTGAATTGGATTGACATTGAAAAATTGCCCTTCGTGCCCAAAAAGGTTAGGAGAGGTTATTGGCTCACGGGGATAGAGTGGAATTGAGGGCTTAAGTGGGTCCATACAGACTCGATGGGCCGAATGGCCTCCTTTTGCACTGTATGTTCTTTACATGTCACTTATTCTGTTACTTGTCTCCCAGTTCACCTGCTCACTAGCATACACCGCCTTAATTAATAATCGTGACTCCTCGGTCCCCAGCGAGGTTACATACTTGATCCGTATTATGAAACTGTGTGTCCAAGTTCCGAAGCTAGCTCTTATATGTCTTCTATTTCAGTGCTTTCAAAACCTCTGGCTATGTGTTTTTCAAAGTGTTTTATATTTAGCTTCAATTATTTCGTAACTTTGGTAACATAATTTCCTTTAAGTTTTAGTATAAAATTGGTCTACAAAGGATATTTCCTCACGTTGTTAGAAGTTACTCTGAGCCTCTCTCACCCCAGGGATGAATGTCCAATAGGGCAATTTAGTCAGAAGATCAGCAGAAACACTTGCAAATTATTCAAATCTATAAATTATATTTGCAAGTTGACACAGAAGCCTCAGTCACAGAATCAGCCTGTTAAAGATAATATCCTCTGCTGAAAATTAACAGCGTCCTGTGATAGAGAATTCAGAATATCCATAATCGACTGAAATAAATAATTGCCCCGTTTTACAGAACTTAGTGGCTTCTACTATTCCGAAACTGTATCTCCCAGTACCGGTCTCCCGGGTTAGTGTCTGTACAGAAACGTTGATATGTTACTGAAATATGAATATTTATCGTTTGGGTAAAATAACATTTGAGCAGAATGACAGTGCACAGCTTATTGCATTATTAATGTTGTTTGTACATACACACAGAGTATGAAGAATAGATTGACTGACACCAGCCATGCATTTAGCTTGCGGGTTACAAGATGGCAGCCATGACAGAAACATGGATGCAAGATGGTCGCAGTTGTAAATGGTGACAAAGCAAGAGTAAAATACAAATAAATGCAGCATGAAAATAAACTCGCATTGAATATTAACATCATCACTTGCAATTAATTTTGAAAAGGACAGTGGAAACATGGAAGATCTTCCCTTGTTAACAATTGATGATGCATTTGTCAATTACGATAAGGAAATGACAAACATGCTGAAGAATGGCTTTGTTGCAGTACTTACAGGAGAGGAAGAGTTCAAAATGCAAGAGATACGAGGAAACATATTGTTGAATCAGGAGCAGGGACTGGACAAAATTCAGATTTCTAGGGAACCCACTTCCAGGTGATTCCTCTCCAAGTCACTCACCACCCTGGCTTGGAAATCTATCCACAGTCTGTAACTGGTTCTACTCGTTCCCCAGCAAGCTGACCTTAATGACCCGTGCTGTAGCTGTGTCTCCAAGTTAACAAGCTAGCGTGTTTACATAGCCCACGTTTTGTGCTGGTTTAGCACACCGTCTAAACAGCTGGCTTGGAACACATAGTAATGCCAGCCGCGTGGGTTCAATTCTTGCCCCGGCCTCCCTGAACAGATGTCCGCATGGGCGACAGTAACTTAATTGAATCCTAATTGTGAAAATAAGCTATTATTTTATTATTATGTAACTGTGTCTCCTATTTCCCCAGCTGGCCTACTGCATGACTCTTCTTTCAGTAATGCCGTGTCCATATCCCGTGATAACTCAAATACCTGAACATCTTTCGGGGACTAAGTATCCTCGTTCTATCATAGAATCCTAGAACCATAGAAGTTTACAGCATGGAAACAGGCCCTTCGGCCCAACCAGTCCATGCCGCCCAGTTTTTACCATTAAGCTAGTCCTAGTTGCCCGCATTTGGCCCATAACCCTCTATACCCATCTTATCCATGTAACTATCTAAATGCTTTTTAAAAGACACAATTGTACCCGCCTCTACTACTACCTCTGGCAGCCCATTCCAGACACTCACTACCCTCTGAGTGAAGAAATTGCCCCTCTGAGCCCTTCTGAATCTTTCCCCTCTCACCTTTAACCTATGCCCTCTAGTTTTAGACTCCCCTACCTTTGGGAAAAGATGTTGACTAACTACCTTATCTATGCCCCTCATTATTTTGTAGACCTCTATAAGATCACCCCTAAGCCTCCTACGCTCCAAGGAAAAAAGTCCCAGTCTATTCAGCCTCTCCTTATAACTCAAACCATCAAGTCCTGGCAACATCCTAGTAAATCTTTACTGCACTCGTTCCAGTTTAATAATATCCTTTCTATAATAGGGTGACCAGAACTGCACACAATATTCCAAGTGTGGCAGTACCAATGTCTTGTACAACTTCAACAAGACGTCCCAACTCCTGTATTCAATGTTCTGACCAATGAAACCAAGCATGCCGAATGCCTTCTTCACCACCCTGTCCACCTGCGACTCCACCTTCAAGGAGCTATGAACCTGTACTCCTAGATCTCTTTGTTCTATAACTCTCCCAACGCCATACCATTAACTGAGTAGGTCCTGGCCTGATTCGATCTGCCAAAATGCATCAACTCACATTTATCTAAATTAAACTCCATCTGCCATTCGTCGGCCCACTGGCCTAATTGATCAAGAACCCGTTGCAATCCTAGATAACCTTCTTCACTATCTACTGTGCCACCAATCTTGGTGTCATCTGCAAACTTACTAACCATACCTCCTAAATTCTCATCCAAATCATTAATATAAATCACAAATAACAGTGGACCCAGCACCGATCCCTGAGGCACACCACTGGTCACAGGCCTCCAGTTTGAAAAACAACCCTCTACAACCACCCTCTGCCTTATGTCGTCCAGCAAATTTTGAATCCAATTGGCAACCTCACCCTGGATCCCGTGAGCTTTAACCTTCTGCAACAACATACCATGCGGTACCTTGTCAAAGGCTTTGCTAAAGTCCATGTAGACAACGTCTGCTGCACTGCCCTCATCTACCTTCTTGGTCACCCCCTCAAAAAACTCAATCAAATTTGTGAGACATGATTTTCCACGCACAAAGCCATGCTGACTGCCCCGAATCAGTCCTTGTCTCTCTAAATGCTTGTAGATCCTGTCTCTCAGAATACCTTCTAGCAACTTACCTACTACAGACGTTATGCTCACCGGTCTGTAGTTCCCAGGCTTTTCCCTGCTGCCCTTCTTAAACAAGGGCACAACATTCGCCACTCTCCAATCTTCAGGCACCTCACCTGTGGCTGCCGATGATTCAAATATCTCTGTTAGGGGACCCGCAATTTCCTCCCTAGCCTCCCACAACATCCTGGGATACATTTCATCAGGTCCCGGGGATTTATCTACCTTGATGCGCTTTAAGACTTCCAGCACCTCCTCCTCTGTAATATGCACATTTCGCAAGACATCACTATTTATTTCCCTTAGTTTCCTAACATCCATGCCTTTCTCCACCGTGAATACCGATGAGAAATATTCATTCAGGATCTCACACAACTCTTGTGGCTCTGGACATAGATGTCCTTGTTGATCCTTAAGAGGCCCTCCTCTGTCCCTAGTTACTCTTTTTCCCTTTATGTATCTGTAGAAGCTCTTTGGATTCTCCTTTGCATTATTTGCCAAAGCAATTTCATGTCCCCTTTCTGCCCTCCTGATTTCCCTCTTAACTCTATTTCGACAATCTCTATTCTCTTCAAGGGATCCACTTGATCCCAGTTGTTTATGTACCGTCATATGCCTCCTTCTTCTTTTTGACCAGAGTCTCAATATCTCGAGTCATCCAGGGTTCCCTACTTCTACCAGCCTTGCCTTTCACTCGAAAGGGAATGTGCTTACCCTGAACCCTGGTTAACACATTTTTAAAAGCCTCCCATTTACCAGCCGTCCCTTTGCCTGCCAACAGTCTCCCCCAATCTACCTCTGCAAGTTCCTGTCTGATACCATCAAAATTGGCCTTGCCCCAATTAAGAATTTTAACTCTTGGGCCAGACCTATCATTCTCCATAGCTATCTTAAAACTAATGGAGTTATGGTCACTTGTCCCAAAGTGATCCCTCACTAACACTTCTGTGACTTGCCCTTCCTTATTTCCCAAGACGAGGTCAAGTTTTGCCCCCTCTCTAGTCGGTCCATCCACATACTGAATGAGAAATTCCTCCTGAATACACTCAACAAATTTCCCTCCATCCAAGCCCCTAATGCTATGGCTGTCCCAGTCAATGTTGGGAAAGTTAAAGTCCCCGACTATTACCACCCTATTTTTCTTGCAGCTAAATGTTATCTCCTTACATAGTTGCTCCTCACTTTCCCGCTGGCTATTTGGGGGCCTGTAGTAAAGTCCTATCAAGATGATCTGTCCCTTCTTATTTTTCAGTTCCACCCATATAGACTCAGTGGGCGAACCCTCGGATATATCCCCTCTAAGTACTGCCGTGATGTTCTCCCTAATCAAAAACGCCACTCCCCCTCCTCTCTTACCTCCTGTTCTATCCTTTCTATAGCATCTGTACCCCGGAACATTGAGCTGCCAGTCCTGCCCCTCCCTTAGCCATGTTTCAGTCATAGCTATAAGATCCCAGTCACATGTGCCCATCCATGCCCTGAGTTCATCCGCTTTGCCCGTCAGGCCCCTTGCATTGAAATAAATGCAGTTTAATGTAGACTTTCCTTGCTCTCTGCCCTGCTTTCTCTGGTCATGCTTTACACACTGTCCCTTCCTGCCTTTTGTTTCCGTCCCCACTGACTTCCTACATCGGTTCCCATCCCCCTGCCACATTAGTTTAAACCCTCCCCAACTGCACTAGCAAACACACCCCGAGAACATTGGTTCCGGTCCCACCCAGATGCAGACCGTCCGATTTGTACAGGTCCCACCTCCCCCAGAACCGGTCCCAATGTCCCAGGAATTTGAAACCCTCCCTCTTGCACCATCTCTCAAGCCACGTATTCATCCTAGCTATCCTGCCATTCCTACTCTGACTATCACGTGGCACTGGTAGCAATCCTGGGATTACTACATTTGAGGTCCTACTTTTTAGTTTAACTCCTAACTCCCTAAATTCAGCTTGTAGGACCTCATCCCGTTTTTTACCTAGATCATTGGTGCCTATATGCACCACGACAGCTGGCTGTTCACCCTCTCCCTCCAGAATGCTCTGCAGCCGCTCCGAGACATCCTTGACCCTTGCACCAGGGAGGCAACATACCAACCTGGATTCTCGTTTGCGTCCGCAGAAACGCCTGTCTATTCCCCTTACAATTGAACCTCCTATCACTATAGCTCTGACACTCTTTTTCCCGCCCTTCTGTGCAGCAGAGCCAGCCACGGTGCCATGAACCTGGCTGCTGCCACCTTCCCCTGGTGAGCCATCTCCCCCAACAGTTTCCAAAATGATAAATCTGTTTTGGAGGGAGATGGCCGCATGGGATCCCTGTACTGCCTTCCTACTCTTCCTCTGTCTGTTGGTCACCCATTCCCTATCTGCCTCAGTAATTTTAATCTGCGGTGTGACCAACTCACTGAATGTGCTATCCACAACTTCCTCAGCATCGCGGAAGCTTCAAAGTGAATCCATCCGCAGCTCCAGAGCCGTCAAGCGGTCTAACAGGAGCTGCAGTTGGACACACTTCTTGCAGATGAAGGAGTCAGGGACACCAGAAGGGTCCCTGAATTGGCACATCTCACAAGAGGAGCATGACACGGGTCTGAGCTCTCCTGCCATGACTTAAACCTGAAGTTAAATTTGAACTACACTACACAGCTATGAGAAAGTCAAAGAGAGAAAAGAAAAATCACTTACTAGTCACAAGCCAATCACTTACCTGCTGGCTGTGATGTAATTGCTCCCGAGACTCCCTCACAGGTCTGCTTCTCTGCACCTCCTTGAGATGAGCACCAAATTCCCTTAGCCAGTTAATTAATTTACTTAATCAATTGTTTTTTTTTTGGAAACTCAACCCCAAACACCAAACTCCAAAACAACACAGCCCTCACTCACCTCTTACCCGAACTCAGCCTTACCCAAACTCAGATACACTCTGCTTGCTTCCTGCACTCCCTTTCTAAAGGCCCTTCAGCCACACCTTTTGTGTCCTTCCTGATTTACAGTCAGCCAATAGGCCTTCTCCCGAAACTGAACTCCCGAATCTAACAGCTGACCTGCAAGGTAAGGAAGTTTTTAAACAGCACTTACCTCTCCCAGCAGCACATGCTCCCTGTGGCCGCTCCCGAAACTGAACTCCCGAAACTAACGGCTGACCTGCAAGGTAAGGAAGTTTTTAAACAGCACTTACAGATAGTAACTGAGATGGTTGCTATAAGAGCGGTTGCCCTGCAGAATAGGATGGCCCTTCATGCTTGCTGAAAAGGGAGGTACTTATGACCTGATTGGAAGTGACTGCTGCACGTCCATCCCTGAAGACTCAGAGAGAATTGATAACCTGGTGGATCACATTCGTAGAGAGCTAACAACGTTTCATGAGGATGGGGGATGGGACTTTGGCTTTGGGTGATTGGGATTGTTCGGACAGAGGATTGTGTTTTGGATTATAATCACCGTTGTAATTCTGATTGTGGTATGGATACTATTTAAATGTTGCTCGGTGTGTGGCCGGACATGGGGGCGCATTTGTCAGCATTGCCTCCGTGGTCCCAGCAACTTCACAATCAAGAGCCTGTCGATTCCCCTTTCATTATACCCCACCCTTTGCAGTGGAGGACACTAATGTACTAACAAGTGTTGATCATAAGATCAACAACGAGGGAATTATAGAAGATACTTTAGTTTGCGAATTAGTTGCCTGTTGAAGGGTATTCATTTTAACCACCTGCTTGACTATATTTCATGGAAATAGACACTTGGCGAAGCATAATGGATATTTAGCCTTATTTCAGGCAAGAGCACAGAATGAAATAGTCAGAAGGTCATACAATGTAAACCACTGTACAGCTGCACATTGTTTTGCTGACAACATGATTTTATGCTGCTTCGGCATGGAACCCAGGGTTTTGTTATTAAAACATAACTGCAGCCTGCTTCGTTTTCTGTCTCTCGCTAATCTAAAGAAATGCTGTCTGTCCCAGATATTGCTTAATGTATCATATAAATATTTTGCCTTTACCCCTGTAACACAGGGCATTTGTAATGACTGCTGCGTCTCCAGCCCTCCACGAACTTAATGTTTAATTAAAAGACCTTTGGTGAAAACTCGAAGTGCTGACTGATAATGTCCTCGACACAGACAATAAAACAGCATTAATAAGGGAGACTCGAGGGCAGGTAGAAGAAGAAAGGAGTTGAACTGTGACGTCACAGCATGCAGATAAGTGATTGGCTGGTGACAGGTAAGTAGTTTTTCTTTTCCCTGAGGTGTTATCGAGCGGGGCGCAGTGGTGGCTGAGTGAGTGCTTGCTGAGAAGGGGACTAAATGTTTCTTAAAAACTTACTGTTGGGAGTTTCCAGCTGAATCCAGTCGGAGTGAGGACAGAGTGACTGCTGGGTAAGTAGTAAAATTGAAATTGTTTGCGCAGGCCCATAATTGCTGTTCTCGTGTGGGGCGCAGTGGTTGCTGGTTAAGTGTTTTATTTTTACCTGTATTTAAGTTGGGCAGTTTATAAACGACACTACACCACCCCTCCACCTCCTCTAACCTAAGGGGTAGAGTGAATATTAGGTAAGCTCTTCTTTCTTTTTCTTTTTATATCTAGAGGGGATGGCAGGGAAGGCAGTGCAATGTTCCTCCTGCAGAATGTTTGAGGTGAGGGACTCCGTCAGTGTCCTTGCTGATTTCACCCGTGGGAAGTGCACCCATCTCCAGCTCCTTAGACACCGCGGGAACTGGAGCTGGAGCTGGATGAACTTCGGATCATTCGGGAGGCAGAGGTGGTCATAGATAGTAGCTTCAGGGTTGTAGTTACCCCGAAGAATCAAGATAGATGGGTAACAGTGAGCGGGGCTGGGAGGAAGCAGTCAGTGCAGGGATCCTCTCTGGTCGCTCCCCTCAGTAACAAGTATCCCGTTTTGGATACTGTTCAGGAGGACGACCCACCAGGGGTAAGCCACAGTGAACGGATCTCCAGCACTGAGTCTGTCCCTGTGACTCAGAAGGGAAGGAGGGAGAGCAGGAGAGCAATAGTTATTGGGGTCTGGATAGTTAGATGGACAGATAGACAGTTCTGTGGCAGCGAAAGAGACTCGCGGATGGTACGTTGCCTCCCGGGTTCCAGGGTCCGTGGCGTCTCGGACCGTGTTTTCAGAATCCTTAAAGGGGATGGGGAGCAGTCACAAGTCGTGGGACACATCAGCACCAACGACATAGGTAAGAAAAGGGACGGGGATTTAAAACAGGAATTTAGGGAGCTACGGTGGCAGCTGAGAGACAGGACAAACCATGTTGTCAGCTCTGGTTTGTTGCCGGTGCCACGTGCTAGTCAGGTGAGGAACAGGGAGAGAGTGCAGATAAACACGTGTCTGCAGGAATGGTGTAGGAGGGAGGGTTTCAGGTACGTGGATAATTGGAACACATTCTGGTGAAAGTGGGACCTGTACAGACAGGACGGTTTGCACCTGAACCACAGGGGCACCAATATCCTGGGAGGGAAATTTGCTACGGCTCTTCGGGGGGTGGGGGGAGGGGGTTAAACTAATTTATCAGGGGGCTGGGAAAACGAGCTGTAGTCCACAAGCCAGTGTCGAGAGTCGTGAGGTCCTGAGGAGGGCATCAAGGTCGCAGGAGTGTACCGGTAGACAGAAAGGTGGGTTGAAGTGTGTCTACTTCAATGCAAGTACCATCCGGAATAAGGTAGGTGAATTTGGAGCGTGGATTGGTACTTCGGACTACGATGTTATGGCCATTACGGAGACATGGTTAGGACAGGGACAGGAATGGTTGTTGGAAGTTCCGGTGTATAGATGTTTCAGTAAGAGTAGGGAAGGTGGTAAAAGTGGTGGAGGAGTAGCATTGTTAATCAAGGACAGTTTAACGGCTGCAGAAAGGCAGTTTGAAGGGGATCCGCCTACTGAGGTAATATGGGCCGAAGTTAGATTTAGGAAAGGAGCGGTCACATTGTTAGGAGTTTTCGATAGGCCCCCAAATAGTAATAGAGAGGTGGTGGAAGAAATTACACAGCAGATTATGGATAGGTGTGTAGGTCTCAGGATCATGGGTGACTTTCACATTCCAAATATTGATTGGAACCTCGATAGGTCGAACAGTCCGGGTGGGGCAGTCTTTGTACATTGTGTGTGGGAGGATTTCCTGACACAATATGTGGAATGGCCGACAAGAGGGGGCACATTGGATTTGGCATTGTGTAATGAACCGGGCCAAGTGTTAGATTTGTTGATGGGAGAGGTCGTTGGAGAGAGTGATCACAATTCGGTGTCTTTCACTATTGCAATGGAGAGGGATAGGGCCATACGGCAGGGCAAGGTTTATAATTGGGGGAGGGGTAATTATGATGCGATTAGGCAAGAATTAGAGAGCATTAGATGGAAACAGAAACTGTCAGGGAAAGGCACAAATGAAAAGTGGAGCTGGTTCAAGGAACAAATACTGCGTGTCCTTGATAGGCATGTCCCTGTCAGTCAGGGAGAAAATGGACGTGTGAGAGAACCATGGATCACAAAAGAGATTGAATGTCTTGTCAAGAGGAAAAAGGAAGTGTATGTAAGGATGAGAAAACAAGGTTCAGTAGGGTCGCTTACAAGGTAACACGGAATGAGCTGAAAAAAGAGCTTAGGAGAGATACGAGGGGGCATGAGAAGTCCTTGGCGGGTCGGATGAAGGAAAACCCCAAGGCCTTTTACTCGTATGTGAAAAATAAAAGAATGACCAGGGTGAGGGTAGGGCCGGTGAAGGACAGTAGTGGGAACTTGTGCATGGAGTCAGAAGAAATAGAAGAGGTGTTGAATGGATACTTTTCTTCAGTGTTCACAAAGCAGAGGGGCCATGTTTTTGAGGATGAGTGTGTGATTCAGGCGGGTAGGCTGGAGTAAGTAGATGTTCTGAGGAAGGATGTATTAGCAATTTGAAAAAGCTGAGGGTCGACAAGTGCCCTGCGCCAGATGGGATACACCCAAGGATTCTTTGGGAGGCAAGGGATGAGATTGCAGAGCCTTTGGCTTTAATCTTTGGGTTCTCGCTGTCCACGAGGATATTGCCAGAGGACTAGAGATTGGCGAATGTTGCTCCTCTGTTCAAGAAAGGGAATAGGAATGACCCTGGTAATTATAGGCCAGTTAGTCTTACTTCGGTGGTCGGGAAGATAATGGAAAAGGTCCTGAAGTATAGGATTTATGACCATTTGGAAATATACAGCTTAATCCGGGATTGTCAACACAGACCCGTGAAGGGTAGGTCTGACAAACTTGATTGCAATCTTTGAGGAGGTAACTAAATGTGTAGATGAAGGTAGAGCAGTTGATGTCGTATATATGGATTTTAGTGAGGCGTTTGATAAGGTTCCCCATGGTCGGCTCATGAAGAAAGTAAGGAGGTGTGGGGTAGAGGGAAATTTGGCCAATTGGATAAGTAACTGGCTACCACGTAGAAGACAGAGGGTGGTGGTGGATAGAACATTTTCAGACTGAGACCAGGTACCAGCGGTGTACCACAGGGTCCTCTGCTATTTGTGATTTTTGTCAATGACTTGGAGGAGGGGGCTGAAGGGTGGGTCAGTAAATTTGCTGATGACACCAATATTGGTGGAGTAGCGGATGAGGTGGAGGGCTGCTGTAGGCTGCAAAGAGACATTGATAAGATGCAGAGCTGGGCCAAAAAATGGCAGATGGAATTTAACCCGGAAAAGTGTGAGGTGATTTATTTTGGTGGAAAAAAATTTGAATGCGGATTACAGGGTTCTGAGGAATGTTGAGGAACAGAGAGATCTTGGGGTTCTTGTCCACAGATCTGTAAAGGTTGCCACTCAATGGTTAGAGCCGTGAAGAAGGCTTACAGTGTGTTAGTTTATTAACAGGGGGCTTGGGTTTAAGAGCCATGGGGTTATGCTGCAACTGTACAAGACCTTGGTTAGACCACATTTGGAGTATTGTGTGCAGTTCTGGTCACCTCATTATCGGAAGGATGTGGAAGCATTGGAAATGGTGAAATGGAGATTTACCAGGATGCTGCCTGGTTTGCAGGATCGTTCTTTTGAGGAAAGGTTGAGGGAGCTAGGGCTTTTCTCTTTGGAGCGGAGGAGGTTTATAAGATAATGAGGGGGATAGATAGAGTGGACGTTGAGAAACTATTTTCTCGGGTGGATGTAGCTGTTACAAGGGGGCATAACTATAAGATTCAGGGTGGGAGATTTAGGAGGGATGTCCGAGGTAGATTATTTACTCAGAGATTGGTTAGGGTATGGAATGGACTGCCTGCTGTGACAGTGGAGTTGGATACTGTATGAACTTTCAAGCGGTTATTGGGTCGGCACATGGAGCACACCAGAATGACAGGGAGTGGGATAACTTGATCTTGGTTTCAGACAATTCTCGGCACAACATCGACGGCCAAAGGGCCAGTTCTGTGCTCTACTGTTCTATGTTGTATGTTCTATAACAAACTGACCAAACACAGGCACTAAAACGAAATTGATAAACGGACCAAACACAGGGACAATCATACATCTTTAATACATGGGCAAATACACTGACACTATAACAACATTAATAAACCGACCAAACACAGACAATAAAAGGGCATTGATTAAAATGACCAAACAAACCGACACTAAAACAACATTGATAAACTGACCAAACACACAAACAATAAAACAGCATTTATAAACTGACCCAACACACAAAGGGACTAACAGAACACATTCATTCGAGATTTCGAAACTCTATCAAACACTGGGGTTTGATACAGATTACAGGTCTCTCTACTGTATCCACGTCAAATACTCCCAGGCAACGTACAGCACAGGATTATAACAGTAAATGCAGGAGCATAGGAGAGGGATATGGGTGTACAAAGCGACGGATCACTGAGAGGGGCAATGCAGGTGACTTCATCGGTTGGGGAATTGAGTATATAAATTGGAGAGATTATATCGGAGAGGGGTGATCATCTCAGCTTCAATGTTCATGTGGGTTACAGTCATCAGATGCTTATCGCAATCAGAATTAGCACACAAGGTGACTTTCGTCTCCTCGGAAAAGCAAGATGGTCGCCGAATGTTTCCCTGGCAACGCAAGGAAATCCACACACTTTCAGACGCATAGATAGAAGTCCCCAGACTCACAGACGTAGAGACTCAAATATTCACATATAGACACAGACACTAATACAAACTCAGACACACAAACATACACAAACGCAGGGAGACGTCCTGGAGGCCGACCGTCTCTCACGATAATGCAGGATGACAAATCCGGTTGAGGCTGACTGGTCATGGGCAGTATCACCGGCTGTGGGACGAGAGAGTTGCCATGCGGGTGGGTTTTCATCTCAAGGTTTAATAAATTGAATAATCGAAGTAATGGGGATTTTCAGCACATTCTTCAACTGCTGCCTGAACTGAGTCTGTGTCACGGCGTAAATCGCCGTGTTTGTGCAGCAGCTCAAGAGCTGCAGGGTGAAACCCAATTCCATAACATAATAATCTAACCATACAGACTTATACCCCAGATATTCCATCCGGCCCCAGATAGAATAAAAATTAACACTGACCATAACACGATGAAATTTGCCGAGATAATAAACAGTAAAATGATGGATTTCCTCCTACTTTCTATCTCTGGGTCTCTGGGACTGTGCCCACTGCTGTGAGCCCGGAGTCTCCTGCGGGCCCTGCTTCTCAGGACAATGTGTCTGACGGTGAGAACATTGATCAGCAGAATCAGGACAAATGGAACACACGGGGTTATAATGTTATGGAGGAACTCGATTATTCCCCAGAACGGAGACAACATAACATCCATTGTGACAACACAAAACCAGGGGCTGTTCAATAGTCGATACCGACCGGTGAACATAAAATACCAGAAAATGTTCTTCAAACAGCTCAGCACAGCCACTGTTCCCAGAACCACAGCCGCCGTTTTCTCGCTGCAATATTTACTTTTCAGCTTCTGGCAACATCTGGCCACAAGTCGATCAAAGGTGAAAGTGACGGTGAACCACACAGAGCAGTCAGTGTCTGCATAAATCGGGACGGCGTGGATATTACACAGGGGCATAGTGTTCAGGAAATAAAACTGCTCTTTAAAAACAATGGGAATGTGTCTCAATATCAGGTCGAGAATAACGACCAGCAGATCCCCCACTGCCATGGCCACCAGGTAACAAGTGACACATTTGGACAGACCACAGTTTTTCCTCTTCAGGATAACAATTGTGATGAGGTTCACTGTGAGGAAGATAAATAAGCAATGCATCAGGCTGGGGAAGACATTCTCAGTTTAATTGAGATAGTGTTGACAAAGTCAGACAAGTACACAGAAATAGAGACGACTCACACTCACACAAATAGTGAGACACTAATACACACAGACTCAGAGAGAGAGGAGAAACTAATACACACACGCACAGGCACCTGGGAACACTAATATACACACTCCATACACACAGACACTAATATATACACATACAGTTACAGATAAACCAATACGAATGAAAATGAAAATGAAATGAAACACACTATACACACACTAACACAAAGATACGTTACTACCCACACTCACACAGGCACTAATGCACACATTAATAGAGAGACACAATTGCACGCATTCACAGACACACAAAGACACAAATCCACACACTCGCAGACGCATGGATAGAAGTACCTATACGCACAGACCTAGCGTTTCAAATACACACACTTACACAGACACTATTATAAACTCATACACACAAACATACACAAACACAGAGACACGGAAAGAAAAAGAGGCACTCACAGACACATAGAGAAACAAATCTACACACACACTCAGGGTGGCACTAAAACACACATTCACGCACAGACACAAATATTCACCCTCACACACAGAAAACAAATTCACACCCTCTCACACACAGATACAAATATACACAGTCACAGACATACATAGAAACATATAGGTACACTCAGAAAGACACAGAGACACGGATACACACTCACAGGCACAGACACAAATACACAGACTCACAGAGACAGAGATACAAACAGACAATCACAGAGATAGGTACACACATACGGACTGTGATAGACACAGAGCCAAAAATACACACACACAGATAAAAATAGACACACTCACAACCAGAGAGGCACAAAAACACAGGCTCACAGAGACACTAGTACAGAGGTTCACAGAGACAGAGATACAAAGACAAACAATCACAGAGATAGATACACACATACAGACTGTCACAGACACAGAGTCATAGATACACACACAGACACATAAAACAAATACAATGACTCACGGAGACAGAGACACAAAAACAGTGACAGACACAGAGAGCGGTAAGTACACACACTCAAACACAGAGTGGCACAAATACAGTAACTTAGAGGTATTGTCGCTGGAGTAATAATCTAAAGATCTCGGATAATGATCTGTGGACCTGGGTTAGAATCCCACCGCGGTATGTGATGGAACTTAATCTCAATAAAATATCTGGAAATAAAAACTCTAACCCAGACGATGACGCCATTGTCGATTGTCGGAAAACCCCATTTAAATCCCTTTATGTAAGGAAATGTGCCATCCTTACCTGGTCTGACCTACGAGTGGCTCCATACTCACTGCAATGTGGTTGACTCTTAACTGCCCTCAATTATGAAGTGAAGATGACGGCGTTTGACTGGGGTGAGCACAGTAAGAAGTATTTTACCGGGCGCTGTAAGACGTCGTACTGTGCTCTTATTTAAGGATGGGTAATACATGCTCACACAGCCTCCGGCCCTCACGTCCCCTGAACGAATATTAAAAACTCACACACAGACACACAAATACACACTCTCACAGACACAACGAGAGACACATACATAAACACACACAGATACACAAATAAACTGACTGACAGCCACCCAGGGAGATACATACACAAATACAATTCGGGACGGGCAATACATGCTGACACATCCCATGAACCAATAAAAATACTCACAGATACAGACACAAATACACACACTCACACCACACAAAGAGTCAAATACATACACACACTGACAGACAAAGAGAGACACCAACGCTCCCACAAACACACACTCATAAAACGACACATTCACGTACGATTACATGCACACAATCAAAAGCAACTCACAACTCCCACATGCATACACTCAATCACGCACACACATAAACACACACACACACATACACATAGCCACACACATGCAGTCACACCTCCATACAAACCCACAGCCACACATACTCACCAACACACATTCCTACACACTGAGGCACTCATCCTCAGACACACACACACACGCCCGCCCCTGCCATACAACACCCTCAATCCGAGACACACCAACAGACACGCACCCTCATACACACACGCGCACCTCCCACATATACACACGCACACACACACACCCTCACGCGCGCACATATACACTTCCAGTCTGTAAAACAGTTTCACAAACACACATTCACGCATACTCCCTCACTCACAGTCACACACACATAAGCACAAACAAACTCCCTCACGCACACATAGTCACACCAAGCAGACGCACACCAGCACCCACCTGCAAACACAAACCCGTTCATAGATACACTCACACAACCACACCCAGACAGGAAACCACGCATTCACAAACATTCATAAAACACCCGCACCTTCCCACACACACATTAAGACGCCCTCAGAGACTTATCCATCCGCACCCATTCACCCTAAGACACCCTAACACACTCAATCATGTCCACACACACAGACACAACACCCCTACACATCCACACACATGCCCACAAACGCACACGTACGCTGTCTCACAGACGTACGCACACGCCCACACTTACACATATACACACACCCAAAACAGGCACACCCATATACACATACACACACACAAAATCACTCACACACATACACAACCACGCACAAACCGCATTACCACACCCACGCCGAACACACAGGCACATACATACGCAAAAAAAAACACTCACCCACACACCCACAAACAGTTGCACATACATGCATTCTCCCTCACCCACACGCACACATCACATTCTCACACAGTAAAGCACACACCCACACATGCCTACTGCCAAACACACACTCACCCACATAGACATAACCACACACGTACACACACATACATTCACTCCCACCCTCCCATGCATAGACACACATCAACACACAAAGACACACACACATACCCTGCACCCACACACACACTACCAAACACACAACCATACATATTCACACCCACTCTCGCACCCACACTCACACACACAGACAACAACAGGCACACCCAAACATGCGCACGCACACCAAAACACACACAAACACGCACACATGAACTCACTCACCACCGCCCCCAAACACAATCAGATACTCACCCACACACATATACTCCCAACCACAGCCATGCATACACAGATAGACACACACAGACACACCCAGACATGCAAACATAACCATGTATATGACACCCACCCACCCCTGTAGTTAACGGCGCACTTGACCATGGCCATTCCATTTCCCGTGTTATTACTTTCACTGCCTGCACTTCCGGCTGTAGTTTCCATAATGATACCTTGTCCGCTTTTGCTGCCTTTGCCGCAAAGCATGGAAACATCATTCACTGCAACTTTTGCATTTTTTCACTCAACTCGTGGAGCTGTTATATCGACCCCCACCACCTCTGGAATACATGATCTGCGAAACCATATAAGGTTAAAGTTTCCAATTTACCGCTCCTCTGCTGGCCATGCTCAAGCCTACACGTCCAACTCGTGTATTAGCACCAGCTAATTCATACTCCAACATTTGTCTGTCTGGTGTAACAGACTATCCATTCCTCAGATTCATGTTATGCTTCTTTGTACAAATATGTGACTTCAGCTGCCTTAAAACCTTGTTATTCCTCTACTTGCAGCAAATCAATAATTCAGACAGAATAGAATATCCTTAGTAAAATTGGTTTAACATTAAACACAGCTTTTTATTTTATCTCTACCTTCACCAAGACTACAGCTATGTGTTCGTATAAACAGTAACATAACTTTCAGGAATGCCGGCTTATATCAAATATACTTCCCATTAGAGAGAACTTGGCCACGTTCGCTCTGAGGGGCACGAGCTGATCAGCTATGGAAGTCAGTTCTCCAAGTACAATGGTTGATCCCGGGTTGTGGTTGGAAAATTTTCGGTGGTACCGAATTTTATATGGTGTAAATAAAACAATCTTTCAGCTTCACTCGTCATTACAGCCTGTTCTCCATGTCCCGAAAAGAACGGTGTTGCATGCAATGTTTTGTCTCTGGTTCTCATGAAAATCCATTTTCGCAAGCCTTCCTCCGACCCCCGGATGGCATACTTAACCTTCTCCAGGTGGAGAAATTCCGAGTTCAGCGAGCCAGTCTGCAGCTGGGGGAAGTGCTGCCGATCGCCAGCCGAGCAGGATTCTCCAGCGTGCGATCGGGCAAGTGAAAGCAAGGGCGTTGGCCCCTTTCCCCATGTGTAGCTCTGGCTGCTCTGATACCCCGAAGATTGGCACCCTCACCGTCACAACCTTAGACAAAGCCGCCAAGAAGGCTGTCCAGAATCAGCAAGTTTGGGACAAGCCCAGAACATGTGGGTGTGGCTGACTGGGTCCCTCTGCCACCTGGAAGCAAGGGGGCAGTTTGTCGGCCTGTTCCAAAACATGTTCGAGCTCAGCAACAACGACTAAGATGACGAAACGGGAGAAATAGGAAGAAAAAGAGGAAGGACAAGGGGAAAACATGGATAGGTGGGAAACCTTACGAATGCGCAAACTGGGGGAGGAGAAGGGAGGAGGAAGAGGAAAGGGTGGAAGGACACAAAAGGGAACAACATGGGAGTGAGGGGGCACCCCCCCCCCCCCCCCCCCCGCCAATCACAGGGGAAACACAGCCGAAATCGATGGGGGAAGAAAAGATGGGGAGGGAAAGAAAGGGGACACACAAGGGGGGTGGGTAGCAAACAAAGTATTTACCTGCTTATTAGTTTGGAAAATGCCAATAAAAAGATTTGGAAAAAAAGAAAATCCATTTTGCACTTGGCTGCAGTTTCCTTGGTAGCTTCTTTGAAGTTAGTCAGTGACCACTTCTCCCAGAATGCCTTACGGCTCAATGTTGACCATATTTTCCACTCAGTAACCAAGTGTATCTGTCTATTCCCTTGCTTACCTGATACTTCAAACGACGTGGAGAATCAGGTATAACACAATGACCCTTCAGTGCAGGCAAATTAAACCGAGTTAGGCATGACTTTCATAAATATCACAAATGTTTCCGGGGATTCACTGCAATTACGTTACATTGTCCATACGTGATACCAGCGAGAAAGGTGACGAGTGACTGCATGTTTAGAGTCTGCTCTCCAATTGTTCCTGGTATGCAAAGCAATTTTCTCCCATGCGCCCGATATCGCATGTCCTCCAGCAATGCAATATCGGCATCATGTCCTCCGACAGTCGGACAAGTATATATTCTGATTTGCCCAGTCTAACAAGTATATTTAAGTCCCCACAGTACTCTATATTTCTCCCTCCGCCGCTGATCATGGAAGAGCATTCTAGCTCAGCAGTGTTATCGTCCCATATCTACACATTTTCCAGTGTACTTCATACATCTGTGCCATCTACACGAGCATTTGTGCAGCAATACCATCCTCACCCCATAAACCTATGATCCACGCTACTCCCCCCCCCCCCCACACCCCCCCCCCCACCCCATCATCGCTTTAACTGGTATATATCACCACCTCTACCAGATGTAGCAATTTAAATTCCAACACACCGTGTGCATAGTACATGTAACCTATGTCCCGGCTCCCACAGTATGTAAAACAAAGTCTACCTGATACATCTACCCCTACACGCTAATATATGCCGCCTCAAATGGCCCCCATTATTCACCACGCCCCAAGTGCATCTGTTCACACGCCCCTCGCATTGCACCTGGCATTCCTCCAACTTTGCTACCCACAGTATCTGTTAAATGGCACAACATAACGAACATTCGTGATATATGTACTTCGTCCTCTGTATAATCTAGTATATCGACTACAGTTACTGATACTATTGTTGAACTTGCCCCTCTTCCCATTTTCGAAGGGCGAAGCAAAGATGATCAGAGGTCCTTTGCTATTTATTGAACATTGAGATCGTCACCGGCCCCGCTATTATCACAGCAGCACGCGCCCATCGCGTGATGATGTTGTAATGTTTGATTCCGTTTCAGTCATCGTAAGATTAACGTAAAAATCGGCATGTGAAGACATTTTTCAACTGGTCTCTGAATTTGGTCTGTGTCACTGCATAAATACAAGTATTTGTGCAACAGCTCAGGAGCTGCAGCATGAATCCCACCTCTTGCACAAACTTATGTAGATACATTGCCTCATACCCCAAAAAATACATCCGGGTCCATATCGAATAAAACATAAACACTGACCATAAGATAATGAAATTGGCCGAGATGACAAACAGTAAAATAACGGATTTCCTTCGTATCGCCATCTCTGGGTCTCTGGTACTCTCCCCACTGCTGTGAGCTCGGAGTCTCTTGCGGGCTCTGTTGGCCACTAAAATGTGTCTGACGGTGAAAAGATTAAGCAGCATAATCAGGACGAATGGAACACCAGGTGTTAAAATGTAATGAAGGAACTCAATTGTTCCCCAGACCACAGAAAACATGTCCGTGATGGGCACATGACAAAACCAGAGTTGGTTTCCCCTATAATACAGACCTGACATCATGAAATACCAGGAAATATCCTTTAAACAGCTCAGTAAAGTCACTGTACCCAGAACAACAGCCGCCGTTTTTTCAGTGCAGTATTTTTGTTTCAGCTTCTTGCAGCAAATGGCTACATATCGATCGAAGGTGAAAGTGACGGTGAACCAGACAGAACAGTCAGTGGCTGCATAAAGCAGGACAGCGTGTATGTTACACATGGGGATGTTCAGCAAGAATTCAAATTGCTCCCGAAATACGATCGGAATTTGTCTCAATATGAGATCGAATATAACAACCGATAGATCCGCCGCTGCCATGCCGACGAGGTAGCAGGTGACACATTTACAAAGGCCACACTGTCCTCGGGACAAGATCACAATCGCCACTATGTTGACTGTGTGGGAGAGAAAAAAACATGATTTTTATGATTCAGACTCGAAGCAAAATGACCAGTTTGCATAAGTATTAATTACATTGTGAAAGGCGTGACGAGCATGGAATGGATTAGAATAACTTGACCTGCACCAACAAACAGGAATGGCTGCTATGTAGGGAAAGCATGGCGCATGCCCCGACAAAGTGGATAATGTTGGAATTGGCTGCCAAATACAGATCATAATCCTCACCTCGTTGTTTCCTTCCCTGGGTTAAACGTTGCCAATCTCTACACCACATCGTTTTCTCTTTCTTCTTGAGGCGTCCGCATGGGCCGACGATGGTTTGCTGCCTTCCATTGAGCAGGGTTCTGCGGGGACTGAATAGTCCAAACCGCGATCCGGACACTCTGTAGCAGGTTTGGCAGCTGGTGTTTAAGCAGTTGGTTGGGTGGTGCGCTCTGGATTCAACGCGCTCCTTTCGCTGTGTACTCACGGCCTCTGCGTGCACCTCTCTGTGACACTCGTGGTGATTGGCGCCTTCGTGGGTGCTTCATGTCCAGCTTGTGTGTTGTAAAACAAGCGAATACACGTAGCCTTGAGGATGTTAGATTTATTTGTTGAGGCTTTCTGAGCGTCCGTGTTGCTTTTTCTGTGCACTTTCAGTCACTGCTTGCTTTGGCGGTGTTTGGAGTAGAGCAATTGTTTCAGGAATCTCTTACGTCGGGCATGTGAGTTGGACCTGATGTCTTGGTGATCGAACACTCTGTTCCCCAGCCATCCGAAGACTGCGCTGTCACATTGCCGTCGCATCTGGATTTCATCGCGATATTTGCTCGGGCCAAGTTGTGGGGAATGATCCACATTGTCGAGTGGCTCACCACAGATCACCGTGGCAGGAGCGGGCCGGCAGACAAGCGTTGCTTTCCGGATATTTAGTCTGAGGCTCTTCTCCCAATCGCCTCGGTGAAAGCGGCGATGATAATTGGTCCCTCGGTCTATGGGTGTACACACACAGGGGACATCTGTGTACTGCAGCCCTATGACAAAAGTTGTGGTGGTCTTGGATCTGGCCTCCAGGCGTCGGATGGGTCAATATTTCACCCCTGTCCGGTAGATTAGTCCCACCCCAGCAGTGGATGTCAGGGCGATGAGTTGGAGTGCGAAGAAGATAGAGAATGTTGTTGCTGCGATGACGCCGCACTGTTTGACCCAGGGTTGCACACTCAGAATTATACATAGATGCTGAATATTGGACCAGTGATTTTTACCACTGACATGTTGATAAATGTATCTCCATTTTCAACCATCTCACACAATTGAATCCAGGGAAACCCTATAATTAAAGCTGAACGTGCATCCAAACTGAATGTGAGGTTGAAGACATGTCCATTGCGGTCGTTGTTCAACTTAATGAGATAAAATTTTGGTTTATTTTTCTGATTTTTAAATGCATCAGTTGATGTTATTGTGTCCACATCTTACACTTCTGTTGTTGTAAGTCACACCACTGCATTCTGTTTCTCCAAGCCGGCTGCTAACACCGACATTCCCATCCCGGGTCTGTCCAGTTCCGGTAACTAAGCTCCTTGTTTATTCCCCATCCCCCGGCAAACAACCAATCATTTTGTAAGGGATCTTGCTAACTACATTAACAACTTCCTCAACCCAAATGCCACATTCATGCGCCTAGAGTTCCTAACCGATCTCTCCCTGGGCCAAACGTCACCAATACCAAAGAAAATAGCCGAACTCACACAGTAACTGAACTGATAGTGCCATCTCCACTGTCAGAGCCTCAGATCATTGCCTCTCCAGGGCTCCTAACTTGGCATCTTCAAGGTCCTTTACTCTCCAGCTACGATGCCAGTGTTGGTTTGAATTCCACTGCCGGAGCCTTCGCTTCTCCCACCACGTTTCTGTCCACCAAGCACAGACAGCAGCTCCCTGGCCATGTTCATTGCCATTCTCTCGTGGCTGCTCTCCCACCTTATGTCTCCTCCTCATTCACCATCTCTACTACCTCGTCTGCATCACCACCATTTCCCCTCTCCCAACTTGGTTCAATTGGCACTAACTGGCTTGCCTCCAAACTAGTTTTTCTTCAAGTCGTTCTCCGAAAACTGGAACCTTTGCCAACACATGCTCTTCAATGCCCTGTCCGAGATGCCCCCATGAACCTCAGCCTGACACCATCCGGCTTCTTCACCAACCTGCTCATCCGCCTCCAGCGCCTCTACACATCCCACTTCCTGTCTGCACTGGTATTTCTGCAGGGTGAGCGATGGGGGAATGGGGCGGCATCCGTGTGCCCCTTTTCTCTCCCACCTCCCACGCCATTAACCACCTCCCATTTGGCTTTCGGGATATTGTGTTACTGCTCAGCACCCATCTCGGCCTGTGGTACAGTAAACGCGAGCCCTTTTACCCGGGCTCCTCTGCAGCGCGGTCCTCTCTGGCGACCCCAGCTGTTCTCCCTATTTGACCCGTTGCGCCCCCAACTTCCAACGTCTACTATCCCCAAGACGTGGACCCTCCAGATCCCTGTATTCTGTATGTGCTGCACAGAGGATCATCCTGGATTTTGGAAGACGAGGGATATTTAAAGAAATCCGAGATATAGTTGGTGAGGTGCGTATCCAAAGGTGACGGGATAATTGGGTATCGCCATGTATGGCAGCGCCAAAGATCCAAAGAAAGAACCCTGCACTCAGTAGTCACAGGGCACTAAACGAATTCGAGGATGGGGAAAAAAGATCCTGGATATTTTGTTGAGGGTGTGAATTCATAGGATTACAGCAGGACATTGACAGGATGCAGAGCTGGGCTGAGACGTGGCAGGTGGAGTTCAGCCTTGATCAATGTGAACTGATTCATTTTGGAAGGCCGAATTTGACTGCACAATACAGGGTTAATGGCATGATACTTGGAAGTGTGGAGGAACAGATGATCTTGGGGTCCACGTACGTAGATCCCTCAAAGTTGCTACCCAGGTTGATAGGGTTGTGAAGGAGGCGGATGGTGTGGTGACTTTTATTAACAGTGGGATTGAGTCTAAGAGCCGCGTGGTTTTGCTGCAGCTTTCTAAAACTCTAGTTAGACCACACTTGCAATATTGTGTCCAGTTCTGGTCGCCTCATTATAGGAAGGATGTGGATGGTTTGGAGAGGGTACAGAGGAGATTTACCGTGATGCTGCCTGGACTGGAGGGCATGTCTTACGAAGAAGGGTTGAGGGAGCCAGCAGAGGTGGTGGAGTCGGAGTCATTAGGGTCATTTAAGCGACTCTTGGACAGGCACATGGACAGCAGTAAATTGAAGGGATGTTGGTTAGGTTGGTCTTACATTAGGATAAATGGTCGGCACAACATCGTGGGCTGAAGGGCCTGTACTGTGCTGTACTGATCTATGTTCAATGTTCTAAGTTCTATGAATCGCTCTTTGATTTGTAAGTGGCGGGGGATGAGGTGGAGCACTGAAGCCCGGTCTTGAATCGGAAGTGAATTCTCCAGAGTTGTAAGTGACAAGGAAAGGTGTGCGGGTGGAGAGGGACAAGTTCTGTGACGTTCAGCCCAGCTGAATTTGGCTGTGAGAAGGGAGTCAGAGGTGAGGTAACGCGTGAGATGAAGTGATTCAGTGAAGTAGAGAGAATGATCTGAAGAGGAAGAGCGGGGGAAGTGATGGAAGTGATGTCTGTGCCGTGGTAGCAGCGGATGTGTTGGGTTAAAGAGAGGCAGGTGCGAGATAATGAAGGGGAACATGGGTAAAAAGGGCAGAGGAAAGCTCGATGTACGTTCAACGTGAAAGAAGTGGTGCTCTTGAAGTAATGTGTAGGAGGTGCCCAGCAGCATGCGTCCTGCGGATCTTTAGTAGCAAGAATATTTTTAGCTGAAAATCAGGGACCATATAGTGGCACGGGTAGAGCAGAAAATATATGAAGATATGCTTATGAACCAGAGAAGGTGGCGATGGCGTGTGGAGGACTACGAGATCATAAGACATAGGAGTAGAATTAGGTCACTCGGCCCATCGAGTCTGCACCGCCATTCAATCATGGCTGATATGTTTCTCATCCCCATTCTCCTGCCACCTCCCTTATTAACCAAGAACCTACCTATCTCCGTCTTAATGACACTCAGTGATTTGGCCTCCATAGCCTTCTGGGGCGAAGAGTTTCACAGATTCACCACCCTCTGGCTCAAGAAATTCCTCCACATCTCTGTTTTAGAGGATCGTCTATTTGGCCTGAGAAGGTGTCCTCCAGTTCTAGTTGTTCTTACAAGCGGAAACATCTTCTCCACGTCCACTCTATGCAGGTCACGCAGTATCCTGTAAGTTTCCATGAGAGCTCCCCCTCATCCTTCTAAACCCCAACGAGTACAGGCACAGAGTACTCAATCGCACCTCATACGTTAAGCTCTTCATTCCAGGGATCATTCTTGTGAACCCCCTCTGGACTCTTTCCAAGGCCAGCACATCCTTCCAAAGATATGGGGCCCAGAAATGCTCACAATACTCCAAATGGGGTCTGACTAGAGCCTTATACAGCCTCAAAAGTACATTCCTGAACTTGTATTCTAACCACCTCGACGTGGATGCTTACATTGCATTTGCCTTCCTAACTGCCGACTGAACCTGAACGTTCACCTGAAGAGAATCGTGAACATGGACGCCCAAGCCTCTTTGTGCGTCTGATATAAAGAAGCCAAATGTGCCGAAAGGAAGGAATGCGTTGTGATCTGCAGCCGGGTTATTACATCAGGTGCAGTGACCAGCGAGAAGCCGGGGATACGAGGGCAGGAAAGGCAGGGATGTGCGAAAGGGTGTTGGAAGGTGGAATGCCTTTGGAGGATGTGACACAGAACAGTGGAGTTAGTGAGGTTATACAGGCGGAGTTACGGAGAGTAGGAAGCGGAGCCGGGCGTGGATGTGTTTGGGAGGGCTGCCTGGCCGGAAATGAAGAATGGGATGTTTTATTGGATTATTGCTGAGCAACGGAGAAAGTGGCGAGTGCTTTCAAACTCCTGCTGGTTCAAATTTATATGCCTGTGAAATGCCACTGAAAGTGTCGATTTGCAATGAACAATACAGTGTGATAAGGAAATGTGGTGTGAGTTCCAGACGATTAGCATAATATTCTGATTGACTAGTGCCAGGAGAAACATCAGTATGCACCCCACTTATTCTGAATATAAACCGGTGTGTGGGGTTTGCAGAAGGAATTATGTGGAATACTCCATTATTTGGGGCCCAAGGTCCGGGCCATTGTCTCTCTTGATCTCTCTACGTCAGCATTTCAGCAAAAACAATAACTGAGATTTCCAGGCCGACCGTGAAGGTGAACAACTAAAATATGACACTGAGTCACATGGGGATATACTGTCCAGTCGCTGGTCAAAGATGCTATTGCAAAGAACATATTTTATTTTGAAAATGCCGGTCAGAACGACAAATATGTGTCAAGAGATTTGCAGAACTTTCGGCGCAGGCAAGTTAAGGCAAGGCGAGGATGTTGAAGGGATGTGTTTGAGAAAATTATTGGAGGAGCATAAAGCTATTGGGGTTTTGTAGATTCTAAAAGGATCAATTCGATGGTGTTAGGTCGGGGTGTATTGTTAAAACAAGCAGTTGAAGTTTATGATGAAGATATTACAGCATTACTTTGTCATCAGGAGGTCAGTTCTTGCAAATTTGATCCATTGTTTAACGCGTCTATGTACATTTCTCAAGGCAGAGCTGGTGATGTACTTCAGTGAGACATTCAACAAGTTCTCACATGATGACTATGATCGAGAAGGTAAGAACATCTGGGATCCAGGGCAATTTGAATGGTCGAACAAAATAGGCTTATTGGCTGCAGACAGAATGTGATGGGCGGACACTGTTCCTGTGACAGGAAGCCGATATCCAGTCGGCCACTTCAGGAATTTGCGCTGCCTCCTCCGACTTAAAGAACATGTTTTCATTAAACATTGATGATGTACACATGAATGTTGGAGGTACGATCTGTAGCATCGCAGATGCCAGGACAATTACTGGCGTGGCACAGTTGTTTCACAGCTCCAGGGTTCCAGGTTCAATTCCCCGCTGGGTCACTGTTTGTGCGGAGTTTGCACGTTCTCCCCGTGTCTGCGTGGGTTTCCTCCGGGTGCTCCGGTTTCCTCCCACAGTCCAAAGATGTGCAGGTTTGGTGGATTAGCTAAGCGAAATTGCCTTCAGTGTCCAAAAAGATGAGGAGGGGGTTAATGAGTTACCAGGATAGGGTGGAGTTGTGGGCTTCGGTAGGGTGCTCTTTCCAATGGCCAGTGCAGATTCGATGGGCCGAATTGCCTCCTTCTGCGCTAATAATTGTCTGATTCTATGATAAACAGCGAAGACGAAAGACTTAGATTGCAGGGCGATGCAGACGGACTGTTTAGATGTATAAAATCGTAGCAAAAATAACAACACTGTAAGATGTGACGTAATGCATTTTGAGAGGACTAAAACGTCGAGGGTGGGCACAATGAACAGTCGGACAATAGGAAGCAGAGAGGACCAGAGCGACCTTGGAATGCATCTCAGAAGATCCTTCAAGATGTCTGAAAAGTTCAATAAGGAGCTGAAGAAGGTATGTGAAATACTCGTTCTAATTAGTCCAGGTACAGAGTATAAGAGTAGAAAGGTTATGATGGATCGTATAAACCGCTCTTTGACCCCAGCTGGAGTACTCCTTAGTGCAGAGAAGGCCGTGACTTAAAGAACATTTAGAGAGGGTGTGAGAAAACATTTATCAGTGAGCGGGCTGTTGGAATCTGGAAATCACTGCCTGAAACTGTCGGGCCGGGAACATTCATGAGACGTCTCGATGAACACTGCATTTATTTATTTTTCTATAATAAATTTAGAGTACCCAATTATATATATTTTTTCCAATTAAGGGGAAATTTAGCGTGGTCAATTCACCGAACCTGCACATCTTTGGGTTGTGGGGGTGAAACCCACGCAGACACGAGGAGAATGTGCAAACTCCACACGGACAGTAACCCACGGTCGGGATTCGAACCCGGGTCCTCAGCGTTGACAGTGCTAGTGCTAACCACTGAGCCAACGTGCCTCGACGAACACTTTAACAACATAATTTGCAAAGCTATGACTGAGGTGCTGGTAAATAGGATAAGAACAGAGACATTCCTAAAGGCCGACGCAGACACAATGCTCTTCAAGGGCTATTTCTGATTTGAAAGCGGCCACCTCATGTGCTGGCCAACGAGAAGTTCATAATCAATGAACATGTGACCACAGATTGTGAGGACAAGTGAAGTCAATTGATGAGTATGTCTAAATGTAAGTGACAAAAAAATATGCAGTTAAATATCGTGCATAGCATGTACAGCCGGGTAGAAATACTTACTGGGTACACCCACGATGGCGAGAAATGGATAGTAACCAGCCTGAATAACTTTCAGTATGCACTCGAACCGCCATAACGCTGACATCCTTTCGTAAAATGAAAAAAGACAGAAAAGAGCCACGGATAAAGCTCTGTCGGCTGCTGTGACATTCCAATCTGATGTATTGAAATTCCCAGACATTTCTGTCACAGTCCAATGAATGTTGCTCTGACTCTGATTCATCGCTGTAACGTTCATTCGAGTATTCCACGATTCTCACCCAATGTTGTAAAAAACTAATCTGATGTTCTGAGATTCTATCCCTCATTAATCGACATATTTATAGGAGTGGGTATCTCTCCAGCGGCACAGGTGGGTTCCAGCGAGACCGACATTAATTCCAGTCACGGAACAAACAGTTTCAGTTAACCACTTGCAACCCATTGTGCACCTTGATGAAGTGGAAGAATGTGCGGTAATGCTGGGATATCTGACGGTTACTGAGGAAAGGAAAATGGGAAATAGTGGAGGGAGGAAATATCACCGTTCAATCGAGATTGGTTATGTCAGTTGTTCAGGCTGATTGTATGGTTCATAATAGTTGAGTACATTTGTTTTTAGTGTAAAGAGAAAAGGAGGGAAACACTGTGAATTCAGACAGTCCGTCGAGGTTACTCAGCTCGTCTTCCACAAGGCCTTGGGCAAATCCAACAGTGTTGTTTACTTGGCGGAAATGTTTTAATAGAAGGCAATCCTCACCAATGTATGAATTGAAAAACATGTTCGATAAACATGATAACATTTTGATGTGGTAGCTGAAATGGACGAGGAAGTCACTGCTCAGGTTATGCTCATGTTTTTGGAACTCAGGATATTTAGGCCCTGGTCAAAAAGAAGAAGGAGGCATGTAACATGCATAGGCAGCTGCAATCACGTGGATCCTTTGAAGTGCATAGAGGTTGGCAGAGTAGCGTTATGTGTTGTGCACCAACACCCGGACCGGCCATCGCTTCATCCGCAACCGCGACCCCAGAGACGTCATCCACTTGCCGGCCTTCAACCCATCCATGGCGCAGTGCGGTCTGGACATCCACAGACCTGTGAAGCCAAACCATTGCTCGACACTGACCCGGAACGCTCGGCCGCGCAGACCCATCTACTTGACACAGGAACCGCAAGCAAGGAAACAAGCCCTCCATCCACACACCGACCAGTGAATAACCTCATTGGACCCAACTATACCCTTAACACCGCATACCTCACCATCTCCTTGGCTCAAAAAGAAGCAGCCACTCCAGGAAACGTAGAACACGTGCAGGCCTGCAGGTGAGAGTGAAACAACGCGGCCCCAAAGTCCCTCTGCCTCGCTTAGCCTAGCTAATGTCCAATCTCTGGAAAATAAGCAAGGCGAACTTACTGCCAGACTCACTTTTCAAAGAGAACTGAGGGACTGCTGTGTGCTCTGCTTCACGGAGACTGCGCCCTACAACCAGAGGGATTAGCTGGGAACTACAATCAGGCCAAGCTCAAGCGCGTACTATAAAGTTACCACCAACACGCCACCTGTTCCACCAGAGGCCCAAACATCCTGGACGACTGCTACAAAAATATCAAACATGCCTACAGCTCTATCGCCTGCCCACACTTTGGCAAATCTGACCACAGGGCTGTGCTCCTGCTCCCGGCTTAAATGCAAAAGCTGAAGCGGGGGAATCGGTCAAAGAAAGTCGAGCATTGTTGGTCTGAGGAATCGATGATCTCCTGTTGAACTGCTTAGAGTCAGTGGACTGGTTAGTATTTAAAAACTATGCGACCAGCGTGAACGAATACGCCATTACAGTAACTGACTTCACTAGTAAGAGTGTAGAAGACTGTGTGCCAAAGGAGCAAATCCGCATGTTTCCTAAACGGAAACCCTGGATGAACAGGGATATCCACTGCTGGCTGAAGTCCAGGTCTGAGGCGTTCAAGTCAGGCGACCCTGACCTGTACATGAAAGTCAGATATGATCTAAAGAAATTCATCAAAGATGCCAAAAGACAGTTCCGGACCAAGCTCGAGTCCTAGGCTAGCCAAACGAATCCCCGTGTCAATGGCAAGGTTGCAAGACATAACGGGCTATCCGATGGAGGCATGTATACTCGCCGACTCCAATGCACCCCTCCCTGATGAGCTCAACGCATTCTATGCCCACTTTGAGCAAGAGGTCAGCGAGAACAAGCCCTCCACCCCCAGAAGCCGCGGATGAACTTGTATCAGAGATCACTGCGGACTTCAGAGCAGCCTTCGCGAAGGTCAACCGACGGAATGCCACTGGCCGGGATGGGGTGCCCGGACGAGCACCTAGATCTTGCACGGATCAGCTGGCGGGGGTATTTGCAGACATCATCAACCTCGTTTTACAACAATCTGAGGTCCCTATATGCTTCAAGAAGACGACCATCATCACAAAAGAAATCCAAGCAGCGTGCCTTAATGACAATCGTCCAGTGGCTCTGACATCCATCATCATGAAGCGCTTCCAAAGGTTAGTCATGGCACGAATCAACTCCAGCCTCCCGGATTGCCTTGATCCACTACAGTTCGCCTATAGCTGCAACATGTTCACGGCAGACGCCATGTCTATGGCCCTGCACTCTACCCTGGAACATCTAGATACAAATACACTTATGTCAGACTCCTATTTATCGACTACAGCTCAGCCTTCAACACCATCATTCCTACAAAACTCACCTCCAAACGCCGTGGCCTTGGCCTCGGCTCCGTCCCTCTGTGACTGGATCCTAAACGTTTTAACCCACAGGCCACAATCAGTAAAGATAGGCAACAACACCTCCTCCACGCTCATCCTCAACACCGGTGCCCAACAAGGCTTTGCCCTCAGCCCCTTGTTCACCTATGACTGTGTGGCCAAATTCCCCTCCAACTCGATTTTCACATTTGCTGATGACACCACCATAGTGGGTCGGATTTCAAACAATGACGAGACAGAGTGCAGGAATGAGATAGAGAATGTCTGTGGCTGCTATGAAACCTACAACACGACATCCGGTGGGCATTAATCAGTAATTGGAAATAACAGACTTCCATTTTCAAAAAGCATTGATGGCTAATATTTTTGAGGAGGCTTTAGAAAGGGTGCAGAAGAGATTTACCAGCATGTTGCCTGGTATGGAGGGCATTGGCTATGAGGGGAGTTTGAATAAAATCAGTTTGTTTTCAGTGGAACGAAGGAGGTTGACGGGCGACCTGAATGAGGTCTACGAAATTATGAGGGGTTTCGATGGAATGGATAGTCAGAGGCATTTTCCCAGGGTTGAGGGGTCAATTATAAGGGGGCATAGGTTTAAGGTGCGAGGGGTAATGTTGAGAGGAGATGAACGACACAATTTGTTTACAAAGAGGGTAGTGGGTGCCTGGAACTCCTGCCGGAGGAGGTGGTGGAAGCAGGAACGGAGGATTCCACCGTCTCCTCCGGCAGGAGTGATGATTAAGGGGCATCTTGACAAATACATAAATAGGATGGGAATAGTGGGATACGGACCCCGAAAGTATAGACAATTTTAGTTTTGACGGGCAGTATGGTCGCCGTGGGCTAGGAGGGCCGAAGGGCCTCTTCCTGCGCTGTACTTTTCTTTGATCTTTGTTCTTTTTCGGAATTAAGTTTTGATTAAAATTTCAATAGTTTCCATTATTTGATCATCATTTTCTGAAGTGAAACTATCACTTTTGCTGAACATACACAAACTCCCCTGTTTCATACTGGGCAGAAACATTACAATTCTCTCCTCTGTAATCAGGTCAAAGCTTCCTTGGTCCGATTTGCCGTTCAACATTAACACAACACGCCATCTCACAGCCATGTGACATTTACACTTCCACAGTCTTGAATGAGAATCTTTCTTGCCTGGCTCCACAGTGGGTGAGAGAGGGACAAACAGCAGGATTTTAGCCCAACTCTCCATTCAGGCGCTACCAGCAGAACGCGGGACTGCAGCTTCACTCAGCGGGTTACTACCCATCCCGGGGGTACTCCAACCAGGAGCAAACCTCCCAATACACCGAGCACAGGCTCAGAAACAGGCAGCTAGATTATATCACGCTCACTTCACCTCCGAGCAGCATTTACACAATCCCTCAGTGAGTGGAACTTCCCTTGAGCTTCTTTAGTTCTATTCAGCTCCTGTGACCTCTATGGACAGAATAATTTCAGTTTGAAGTCATGTTGTCATCACGCCCCAAGATTTGGATCCAGATCTGGGAAATATTCCTGTCTGTGTGAGCAATAAAATGTGGCGGTATCGAAAGATAGCAGGCGACTCTAGAGCAAAACGTAATTAGAAGAGAAATTGCAGAAACAGTGCAATGATTTAAAAGCAGCTCGACGAGCGCTCCACACTTCCACAACGGAAAAAAGGCAGAACTCCGTAGAGACCCTTCACGGTGCCTGAACCCCTCCATGGCGCCTAGAAACTCTTCACGGTGCTTGAATCTATTCATGGCGCCTAGAGCCCCTTTACGGTGCCCTGAACCCCTCCATGGCGCCTAGAAACTCTTCACGGTGCTTGAACCCCTCCATGGCGCCTAGAGCCCCTTTACGGTGCCCTGAATCTCTCCATAGTGCCTAGAAACTCTTCACGGTGCCCAGAACCTCTCCATGGCGCATAGAGATCCTTCACGGTGCCCTGAACCCCCCCCCCCCCCCATGGCGCCGAGAGATCATTCATGGTGCCCTGAACCCTGCCATGACGCCTAGAAACTCTTCACGGTGTCCTGAACCCCTCCGTGGCGCCTCGAAACCCTTCACTGCTGTGGGTGGCTGCCTCGATTTTTCTTATCGACAGTGAACTTTTAGGGAATGAAAGTATCACAGGAACAGGCAGCAATTGACAGTGAGTCATAAGCTCAGCTGTGATCAAACCGAATGTTGGGGCAGGAGGGAGTAGCCGTGTAGTCTCCCAATGTTGTCATTTGCTATCAGTTCCAGTTGGCACAGCACTCGCAGCTCGCAACTGCGAGATAAGATTTTTAAGTTACATCTTTCGAATAATGATTTCAATGTCCTGGGATACAGTTCAATTATCTGGTCTGCACTGCCTGGGAGATTGGTGGAGGCAGATACAACAGTGGCTTTCAAATGTCAATGCGAGAAACGACTGGAATCAATGCATGCCTCTGGGAAAAGGTCGGTCGAGTGGAATTGAATGATCTGCTAATCTAAAGAGCCGCTGAGGTTAAACGGAATGAATGTCCTCCGTCGGTACTTCACGCACTTTTATCTTTTTGGTCACGTCTGGCTGTGAGATGATGTGCATCAACACCTGGAGTTTACCGTCAATGTTACCCACCACAGCGAGTATAATCACGGTAATTATTTACATAAAATGTGCCCATGCTCAAACCGACGTCAGCGTTAGCTCACTGGTTACTTTACAGCTTCAATTTAATTGTAAGTTCGGACCTGTCTCATCGTGGGCGCTGGTTGGCGTTTTTAATATTTCCAAAACATATGTGTTGCATAAATAAATGCAGCAGCACATTTATAATTGGAAATAGTTGTGTTTTGTTTAGAGATAACATTAACCTGTTTGAAAAAGATGCTTATGCCACGTCTTTACTTTCTGACCTCACACTGCGGAAACCCAAGTTCGATTCCAGCTCTGTGCAATAACTGACCTATCACACATTGTCAATTACTCACAACGTAAATTGTGGAAAAGAGCTTTAACAATCATCTATTATACATTTTGTGAAATTTCAGAACAAGTTTGGTACCGCAGGCAAATTGATTAATCCATTTTTTGTCCAAGTGAAACGCTGTTCCCCAGATCTCCAAGAACGCTCAGGCAGTTCGAAAGCATCCCGTACCAAGCAGTGCGCTTGATTGCTCCTCCTCCAACAGCCATCCCAAAATGCACCGCAATAACTCAACAAAGTTCCTCAGGCAATTGTCCCTTAGACAGCAGCTCCCATACCTACGACCACTATCATTTTGAAGAACTAGACAAGCCCCTACTTTGGAAAATCACCAACTGGAATTTCCCATCAAAATCACTCACCACTCCCACTTGGACCATATAAACGTTCCTTCGCGGTAACGGGGAAAAAAATCATTTAGCTTCCGCCATAAAAGCACGTTGGGTGTACCCACACCTCACGGACTGCAACGTTTGAAGAAAGTAGCTCACCACCACCTTCTGAAGGGCAACTGGGAATGGGCAATAAATTCTGTCCTAACCGGCAACTCTCATATCCAGCAAAAGTGATCTGTTTAACGCATTGGTGCTTTGAACTTCTGGGGCCTGGAATGAACTGTTCTGCATTCTTTAAAAATAAATATAGTGTACCCAATTCATTTTTTCCAATTAAGGGGCAAATTCGTGTTGCCAATCCACCTATCCTGCACATATTTGGATGTGGGGGAGAAACCAACGCAAATACGGGGAGCATGTGCAAACTCCACACGGACAGGGACCCAGAGCCGAGATCGAACTTGAGAACTCGGCGCCCTGAGGCAGCAGTGCTAACCACTGGGCCATTGTGCTGTCTCGTTTGTCGGTCTAACGGTCGAATGAATCATGTAACTTCTACTTCACAGGAAACTGGATCTAAGGTATTTCTAAGAGCATGAATTCTGGAAGATAGAATCAATGTGCTTGCTGCAGTAAGGTGGAAGGGAGTGGTGTGCAATGTACTCCAGCGTTAAACGCACTCTCCCCCTTTCTCTCTTTACCACTCTCCTCTACTCTGTTTCTGTTTTGTTTATATTGGTATCGGGTGAAGATTTGATTTGCTGTGAGTCTCTTGGTCAAGATATTCTTCGAAATTTTTTCCAGTCACATACTTTCTGCAACTTTGTTACTTTTTGGAACCACTGCAAACATGATGAATAATTGGAAATTCACAACATAGAAGGTGGCTCCTTGTTCCTCAATTACTGTGTCTGTCGCCATTATTACTATTATACAGCTGCATGGTCAGATTATTGAAAACAGGGGCTGGGAGATCTTGCTGAACTTTAAAAAGACATTGGGAAGGACAAACATGGAATCCTGTGTACAGTTCTGGTCACCCTAATATAGAAAGGATGTTATTAACCTATAATGTGGGCAGAAAAGATTTTCTAGGCTGCTACCGGACTTGAAAATTTGAGTTATAAGGAGCAGATGGATAGACTGGAACATTTTTCTTGGAGGCTAGCGATGATCTTGACAACGGCTATAAAATAATGAGGGGCATAGATAAGGTTGATATTCCCAAAGGTACTGGAATGCAAAACTAGAGGGCATAGGTTTAAGTTGAATGAGGAGAGAAACAAAAGGATCCAGAGGAACAATTGTTTCACACAGAGGGTGATGAGTGTCTGGAACGAGATGGCAAAGGCAGTAATAGAGGCGTCTACATTGTTGCCTTTTAAAAAGCATTTCGATAGTTATATGGAGCAGGTGGGTAGAGAGGAATATGACCAAATGTGGGCAATTGGACAGACTTTGTGTCGTAAAAACTAGACGACATGGACAAGTTGGGCCGAAGGGTCTATTTCCATGCTGTAAACTTCTATGACCCTATGACCTGTCCCACCTTCCAGATCTGTGTCGCCGCAGATTCGAGCACTCCATCAATATGTCCAAATGGGTTTGAAATTAAGCTCTGTGTGTCTGCCTCCATTTTTCTTATCGACAGTGAACTTTGAGGGAATGAAAGTATCTGAGAAACAGGCAGCAAATGACATTGAGGCAGAATCTCAGTTGCGATCAAACTGAATGTTGTGGCAGGAGTGATGGCCGTGTAGTCTCCCGATGTTGTCATTTGCTATCAGTTCCAGTTGCCACAGTACTCGCAGGTGAATATAACTGCGAGATCAGATTATTAAGTTACATTTTTCCAACAATTATTTCAATGTTCTGGGATACATTTCAGTTATCTGGTCTGCACTGCCTGTGAGATTGGTGGAGGCAGATACAACAGTGTCTTTCAAATTTTAATGCGAGAAACAACAGCAATCAAATCAACCTTTAAAAGCACTTCTCTTTGCAGGGGCAGGCCAGTCGATTTTGGCGGCGTGAGAGCAGCTGGTTAGTCAGTTTCAGCGGGAGCATTGCGGAAGGAGGGTGCTGGGAGGTAAGTCAACCTTTAAAAGCACTTCTCTTTGCAGGGGCAGGCCAGTCGATTTCGGCGGCGTGAGAGCAGCTGGTGAGTGGTGAGTCAGTTTCAGCAGGAGCTGAGACTTTTTCTCTTTTCTTTAAATTATTTTTTTAGGCGGGATCAGGAAGTCGACCCGCGGACGTCTGGGAAGACCCTCACCAATAAATTCAGGTGGAGAGGAAACCCGAGACACTACGCGTGTAGTGTCTCCCACCCGCCCTCCTCCTCTAACCTAATAATAAAACCCATTGGTCTGAGGTAAGTACCATATTTTTATTATATTATTATTATTTTTAATAAAAATTTAATTTAGTTGTTAGCCACATCTTGGTAGAAAGTTAGAGGAATGGCAGGGAAGGGAGTACAATGTTCCTCCTGCAGGATGTTTGAGGTGAGGGATGCAGTTAGTGTCCCTGCTGATTTTACCTGCAGGAAGTGCTGCCATCTCCAGTTCCTCCAAGACCGAGTTAGGGAACTGGAGCTGGAGTTGGAAGAACTTCGGATCATTCGGGAGGCAGAAGGGGTCATAGATAGCAGCTTCAGGGAATTAGTTACACCAAAGATTGGAGATAGGTGGGTAACTGTAAGAGGGACTGGGAAAAAACAGTCAGTGCAGGGATCCCCTGCGGTCGTTCCCCTGAGAAACAAGTATACCGCTTTGGATACTTGTGGGGGGGACGACTTACCAGGGGTAAGCCATGGGGTACGGGCCTCTGGCACGGAGTCTGTCCCTGTTGCTCAGAAGGGAAGGGGGGAGAGGAGCAGAGCATTAGTAATTGGGGACTCTATAGTCAGGGGCACAGATAGGAGATTTTGTGGGAGCGTGAGAGACTCACGTTTGGTATGTTGCCTCCCAGGTGCAAGGGTACGTGATGTCTCGGATCGTGTTTTCCGGGTCCTTAGGGGGGAGGGGGAGCAGCCCCAAGTCGTGGTCCACATTGGCACCAACGACATAGGTAGGAAAGGGGACAAGGATGTCAGGCAGGCTTTCAGGGAGCTAGGATGGAAGCTCAGAACTAGAACAAACAGAGTTGTTATCTCTGGGTTGTTGCCCGTGCCACGTGATAGTGAGATGAGGAATAGGGAGAGAGAGCATTTAAACACGTGGCTACAGGGATGGTGCAGGCGTGAGGGTTTCAGATTTTTGGATAACTGGGGCTCTTTCTGGGGAAGGTGGGACCTCTACAGACAGGATGGTCTACATCTGAACCTGAGGGGCACAAATATCCTGGGGGGGAGATTTGTTAGTGCTCTTTGGGGGGGTTTAAACTAATGCAGCAGGGGCATGGGAACCTGGATTGTAGTTTTAGGGTAAGGGAGAATGAGAGTATAGAGGTCAGGAGCACAGATTTGACGTCGCAGGAGGGGGCCAGCGTTCAGGTAGGTGGTTTGAAGTGTGTCTACTTCAATGCCAGGAGTATACGAAACAAGGTAGGGGAACTGGCAGCGTGGGTTGGTACCTGGGACTTCGATGTTGTGGCCATTTCGGAGACATGGATAGAGCAGGGACAGGAATGGATGTTGCAGGTTCCGGGGTTTAGGTGTTTTAGTAAGCTCAGAGAAGGAGGCAAAAGAGGGGGAGGTGTGGCGCTGCTAGTCAAGAGCAGTATTACGGTGGCGGAGAGGATGCTAGATGGGGACTCTTCTTCCGAGGTAGTATTGGCTGAAGTTAGAAACAGGAAAGGAGAGGTCACCCTGTTGGGAGTTTTTTATAGGCCTCCTAATAGTTCTAGGGATGTAGAGGAAAGGATGGCGAAGATGATTCTGGATATGAGCGAAAGTAACAGGGTAGTTATTATGGGAGACTTTAACTTTCCAAATATTGACTGGAAAAGATATAGTTCGAGTACAATAGATGGGTCGTTTTTTGTACAGTGTGTGCAGGAGGGTTTCCTGAAACAATAAGTTGACAGGCCAACAAGAGGCGAGGCCACGTTGGATTTGGTTTTGGGTAATGAACCAGGCCAGGTGTTGGATTTGGAGGTAGGAGAGCACTTTGGGGACAGTGACCACAATTCGGTGACGTTTACGTTAATGATGGAAAGGGATAAGTATACACCGCAGGGCAAGAGTTATAGCTGGTGGAAGGGCAATTATGATGCCATTAGACGTGACTTGGGGGGGATAAGGTAGAGAAGTAGGCTGCAAGTGTTGGGCACACTGGATAAGTGGGGCTTGTTCAAGGATCAGCTACTGCGTGTTCTTGATAAGTATGTACCGGTCAGACAGGGAGGAAGGCGTCGAGCGAGGGAACCGTGGTTTACCAGGGAAGTGGAATCTCTTGTTAAGAGGAAGAAGGAGGCCTATGTGAAGATGAAGTGTGAAGTTTCGGTTGGGGCGATGGATAGTTACAAGGTAGCGAGGAAGGATCTAAAGAGAGAGCTAAGACGAGCAAGGAGGGGACATGAGAAGTATTTGGCAGGAAGGATCAAGGAAAACCCAAAAGCTTTCTATAGGTATGTCAGGAATAAGCGAATGACTAGGGAAAGAGTAGGACCAGTCAAGGACAGGGATGGGAAATTGTGTGTGGAGTCTGAAGACATAGGCGAGATACTAAATGAATATTTTTCGTCAGTATTCACTCAGGAAAAAGATAATGTTGTGGAGGAGAATGCTGAGCCCCAGGCTAATAGAATAGATGGCATTGAGGTACGTAGGGAAGAGGTGTTGGCAATTCTGGACAGGCTGAAAATAGATAAGTCCCCGGGACCTGATGGGATTTATCCTAGGATTCTATGGGAGGCCAGGGAAGAGATTGCTGGACCTTTGGCTTTGATTTTTATGTCATCATTGGCTACAGGAATAGTGCCAGAGGACTGGAGGACAGCAAATGTGGTCCCTTTGTTCAAAAAGGGGAGCAGAGACAACCCCGGCAACTATAGACCGGTGAGCCTCACGTCTGTAGTGGGTAAAGTCTTGGAGGGGATTATAAGGGACAAGATTTATAATCATCTAGATAGGAATGATATGATCAGGGATAGTCAGCATGGCTTTGTGAAGGGTAGGTCATGCCTCACAAACCTTATTGAGTTCTTTGAGAAGGTGACTGAACAGGTAGACGAGGGTAGAGCAGTTGATGTGGTGTATATGGATTTCAGCAAAGCGTTTGATAAGGTTCCCCACGGTAGGCTATTGCAAAAAATACGGAGGCTGGGGATTGAGGGTGATTTAGAGATGTGGATCAGAAATTGGCTAGCTGAAAGAAGACAGAGGGTGGTGGTTGATGGGAAATGTTCAGAATGGAGTACAGTCACAAGTGGAGTACCACAAGGATCTGTTCTGGGGCCGTTGCTGTTTGTCATTTTTATTAATGACCTAGAGGAAGGCACAGAAGGGTGGGTGAGTAAATTTGCAGATGATACTAAAGTCGGTGGTGTTGTCGATAGTGTGGAAGGATGTAGCAGGTTACAGAGGAATATAGATAAGCTGCAGAGCTGGGCTGAGAGGTGGCAAATGGAGTTTAATGTAGAGAAGTGTGAGGTGATTCACTTTGGAAGGAATAACAGGAATGCGGAATATTTGGCTAATGGTAAAGTTCTTGAAAGTGTGGCTGAGCAGAGGGATCTAGGTGTCCATGTACATAGATCCCTGAAAGTTGCCACCCAGGTTGATAGGGTTGTGAAGAAGGCCTATGGAGTGTTGGCCTTTATTGGTAGAGGGATTGAGTTCCGGAGTCGGGAGGTCATGTTGCAGCTGTACAGAACTCTGGTCCGGCCGCATTTGGAGTATTGCGTACAGTTCTGGTCACCGCATTATAGGACGGACGTGGAGGCTTTGGAGCGGGTGCAGAGGAGATTTACCAGGATGTTGCCTGGTATGGAGGGAAAATCTTATGAGGAAAGGCTGACGGACTTGAGGTTGTTTTCGTTGGAGAGAAGAAGGTTAAGAGGAGACTTAATAGAGGCATACAAAATGATCAGGGGGTTGGATAGGGTGGACAGTGAGAGCCTTCTCCCGCGGATGGATATGGCTGGCACGAGGGGACATAACTTTAAACTGAGGGGTAATAGATATAGGACAGAGGTCAGAGGTAGGTTCTTTACGCAAAGAGTAGTGAGGCCGTGGAATGCCCTACCTGCTACAGTAGTGAACTCGCCAACATTGAGGGCATTTAAAAGTTTATTGGATAAACATATGGATGATAATGGCATAGTGTAGGTTAGATGGCTTTTGTTTCGGTGCAACATCGTGGGCCGAAGGGCCTGTACTGCGCTGTATTGTTCTATGTTCTATGTTCTAAATGCATGCCTTTGGGGAAAAGTCGGTCGAGTGCGATTGACACTTGTAGTGTCTCCCACCCGCCCTCCTCGTCTAACCTAATAATAAAACCTATTGGTCTGAGGTAAGTACCATATTTTATTATATTATTATTATTTTTTATAAAAATTTAATTTAGTTGTTAGCCAGATCTTGGTAGAAAGTTGGAGGAATGGCAGGGAAGGGAGTGCAATGTTCCTCCTGCAGGATGTTTGAGGTGAGGGATGCAGTTAGTGTCTCTGCTGATTTTACCTGCAGGGAGTGCTGCCATCTCCAGCTCCTCCAAGACCGAGTTAGGGAACTGGAGCTGGAGTTGGAAGAACTTCGGATCATTCGAGAGGCAGAACGGGTCATAGATAGCAGCTTCAGGGAATTAGTTACACCAAAGATTGGAGATAGGTGGGTAACTGTAAGAGGGACTGGGAAAAAGCAGTCAGTGCAGGGATCCCCTGCGGTCGTTCCCCTGAGAAACAAGTATACCGCTTTGGATACTTGTGGGGGGGACGACTTACCAGTGTTAAGCCATGGGGTACGGGCCTCTGGCACGGAGTCTGTCCCTGTTGCTCAGAAGGGAAGGGGGGGAGAGGAGCAGAGCATTAGTAATTGGGGACTCGATAGTCAGGGGCACAGATAGGAGATTTGGTGGGAGCGTGAGAGACTCACGTTTGGTATGTTGCCTCCCAGGTGCAAGGGTACGTGATGTCTCGGATCGTGTTTTCCGGGTCCTTAGGGGGGAGGAGGAGCAGCCCCAAGTCGTGGTCCACATTGGCACTAACGACATAGGTAGGAAAGGGGACAAGGATGTCAGGCAGGCTTTCAGGGAGCTAGGATGGAAGCTCAGAACTAGAACAAACAGAGTTGTTATCTCTGGGTTGTTGCCCGTGCCACGTGATAGTGAGATGAGGAATAGGGAGAGAGAGCATTTAAACACGTGGCTACAGGGATGGTGCAGGCGGGAGGGATTCAGATTTCAGGATAACTGGGGATCTGTCTGGGGAAGGTGGGACCTCTACAGACAGGATGGTCTACATCTGAACCTGAGGGGCACAAATATCCTGGGGGGGAGATTTGTTAGTGCTCTTTGGGGGGGTTTAAACTAATGCAGCAGGGGCATGGAACCTGGATTGTAGTTTTAGGGTAAGGGAGAATGAGAGTACAGAGGTCAGGAGCACAGATTTGACGTCGCAGGAGGGGGCCAGTGTTCAGGTAGGTGGTTTGAAGTGTGTCTACTTCAATGCCAGGAGTATACGAAACAAGGTAGGGGAACTGGCAGCATGGGTTGGTACCTGGGACTTCGATGTTGTGGCCATTTCGGAGACATGGATAGAGCAGGGACAGGTATGGATGTTGCAGTTTCCGGGGTTTAGGTGTTTTAGTAAGCTCAGAGAAGGAGGCAAAAGAGGGGAAGGTGTGGCGCTGCTAGTCAAGAGCAGTATTTTGGTGGCGGAGAGGATGCTAGATGGGGACTCTTCTTCCGAGGTAGTATGGGCTGAAGTTAGAAACAGGAAAGGAGAGGTCACCCTGTTGGGAGTTTTTTTATAGGCCTCCTAATAGTTCTAGGGATGTAGAGGAAAGGATGGCGAAGATGATTCTGGATATGAGCGAAAGTAACAGGGTAGTTATTATGGGAGACTTTAACTTTCCAAATATTGACTGGAAAAGATATAGTTCGAGTACAATAGATGGGTCGTTTTTTGTACAGTGTGTGCAGGAGGGTTTCCTGAAACAATATGTTGACAGGCCAACAAGAGGCGAGGCCACGTTGGATTTGGTTTTGGGTAATGAACCAGGCCAGTTGTTGGATTTGGAGGGAGGAGAGCACTTTGGGGACAGTGACCACAATTCGGTGACGTTTACGTTAATGATGGAAAGGGATAAGTATACACCGCAGGGCAAGAGTTATAGCTGGAGGAAGGGCAATTATGATGCCATTAGACGTGACTTGGGGGGGGATAAGGTGGAGAAGTAGGCTGCAAGTGTTGGGCACACTGGATAAGTGGGGCTTGTTCAAGGATCAGCTACTGCGTGTTCTTGATGAGTATGTACCGGTCAGACAGGGAGGAAGGCGTCGAGCGAGGGAACCGTGGTTTACCAAGGAAGTGGAATCTCTTGTTAAGAGGAAGAAGGAGGCCTATGTGAAGATGAAGTGTGAAGCTTCGGTTGGGGCGATGGATAGTTACAAGGTAGCGAGGAAGGATCTAAAGAGAGAGCTAAGACGAGCAAGGAGGGGACATGAGAAGTATTTGGCAGGAAGGATCAAGAAAAACCCAAAAGCTTTCTATAGGTATGTGAGGAATAAGCGAATGACTAGGGAAAGAGTAGGACCAGTCAAGGGCAGGGATGGGAAATTGTGTGTGGAGTCTGAACAGATAGGCGAGATACTAAATGAATATTTTTCGTCAGTATTCACTCAGGAAAAAGATAATGTTGTGGAGGAGAATGCTGAGCCCCAGGCTAATAGAATAGATGGCATTGAGGTACGTAGGGAAGAGGTGTTGGCAATTCTGGACAGGCTGAAAATAGATAAGTCCCCGGGACCTGATGGGATTTATCCTAGGATTCTCTGGGAGGCCAGGGAAGAGATTGCTGGACCTTTGGCTTTGATTTTTATGTCATCATTGGCTACAGGAATAGTGCCAGAGGACTGGAGGACAGCAAATGTGGTCCCTTTGTTCAAAAAGGGGAGCAGACACAACCCCGGCAACTATAGACCGGTGAGCCTCACGTCTGTAGTGGGTAAAGTCTTGGAGGGGATTATAAGAGACAAGATTTATAATCATCTAGATAGGAATAATATGATCAGGGATAGTTAGCATGGCTTTGTGAAGGGTAGGTCATGCCTCACAAACCTTATTGAGTTCTTTGAGAAGGTGACTGAACAGGTAGACGAGGGTAGAGCAGTTTATGTGGTGTATATGGATTTCAGCAAAGCGTTAGATAAGGTTCCCCACGGTAGGCAATTGCAGAAAATACGGAGGCTGGGGATTGAGGGTGATTTAGAGATGTGGATCAGAAATTGGCTAGCTGAAAGAAGACAGAGGGTGGTGGTTGATGGGAAATGTTCAGAATGGAGTACAGTCACAAGTGGCGTACCACAAGGATCTGTTCTGGGGCCGTTGCTGTTTGTCATTTTTATCAATGACCTAGAGGAAGGCGCAGAAGGGTGGGTGAGTAAATTTGCAGACGATACTAAAGTCGGTGGTGTTTTTGATAGTGTGGAAGGATGTAGCAGGTTACAAAGGGAGATAGATAAGCTGCAGAGCTGGGCTGAGAGGTGGCAAATGGAGTTTAATGTAGAGAAGTGTGAGGTGATTCACTTTGGAAGGAATAACAGGAATGTGGAATATTTGGCTAATGGTAAAGTTCTTGAAAGTGTGGATGAGCAGAGGGATCTAGGTGTCCATGTACATAGATCCCTGAAAGTTGCCACCCAGGTTGATAGGGTTGTGAAGAAGGCCTATGGAGTGTTGGCCTTTATTGGTAGAGGGATTGAGTTCCGGAGTAGGGAGGTCATGTTGCAGCTGTACAGAACTCTGGTACAGCCGCATTTGGAGTATTGCATACAGTTCTGGTCACCGCATTATAGGAAGGACGTGGAGGCTTTGGAGCGGGTGCAGAGGAGATTTACCAGGATGTTGCCTGGTATGGAGGGAAAATCTTATGAGGAAAGGCTGATGGACTTGAGGTTGTTTTCGTTGGAGAGAAGAAGGTTAAGAGGAGACTTAATAGAGGCATACAAAATGATTAGGGGGTTGGATAGGGTGGACAGTGAGAGCCTCCCCCCGCGGATGGATATGGCTGGCACGAGGGGACATAACTTTAAACTGAGGGGTAATAGATATATGACAGAGGTCAGAGGTAGGTTCTTTACGCAAAGAGTAGTGAGGCCGTGGAATGCCCTACCTGCTACAGTAGTGAACTCGCCAACATTGAGGGCATTTAAAAGTTTATTGGATAAACATATGGATGATAATGGCATAGTGTAGGTTAGATGGCTTTTGTTTCGGTGCAACATCGTGGGCCGAAGGGCCTGTACTGCGCTGTATTGTTCTATGTTCTATGTTCTATGAATGATCTGCTAATCTAAAGAGCCGCTGAGGTTAAACGGAATGAATGTCCTCCGACGGTACTTCACGCACTTTTAAATTTTTGGTCACGTCTGGCTGTGAGGTGATGGTGCAGCGACACCTGGAGTTTCCCCTCAATGCTACCCACCACGGCGAGTTTGATCACGGTAATCCTCTATATACAATGTGTCCGTGCTTGACGTCGACGTCAGCTTTAGCTCACTGGATACTTCACAGCATCAACTTATTTGTAAGTTCAGACCTGTCTCGCCGTGGGCGCTATTTGGCGTTTTCTTATCTTTCCAAAGCATGTGTGGTGCATAAATAAAAGCAGCAGCACATTTATAATTAGAAGTCGGTGTATTTTGTTCCAGGCTGCATTGATCTGTTTTAAAAAGCAGCCTATGCCACGTGTTTACTTTCTGGCCTCGCGCTGCGGAAACCCGAGTTCGATTCTAGCTCTGTACAATAACTGACCTGTCACACTTTGGCAATTACTCACGACATAAATGGAGGAAAAGAGCATGAACGATTATCTATTATACATTTTTTGAAATTTCGGAACACGATTGTTTTCCGCAGGCAAATTGATTAATCCATTTTTTTCACGTGAAACGCTGTTCCCCAGATCGCCAAGAACACTCAGTGAGTTCGAAAACATCCAGGGCCAAGCATTACGCTTGATTGCTCCTCCTGCCACAGCATTCAATCCCTCCGCCACAGCCATCCCAAACTGCACCGCAACAACTCAACAAAGTTCCTCAGGTAATTGTTCCTTCGGCAGCACCTTCCATACCTACGACCACTGTCATTTTGAAGAACTAGACAAACCCCTACTTGGGTGTCTGCCTCGATTTTTCTTATCGACAGTGAACTTTGAGGGAATGAAAGTATCTGAGGAACAGGCAGGAAATTGCATTTAGGCAGAAGCTCAGCTATGATCAAACTGAATGTTGGGGCAGGAGTGAGTGGTCGTGTAGTCTCCCAATGTTGTAATTTCCGATCAGTTCCAGTTGCCACAGCACTCGCAGCTTTCAGGTGAATATAACTGCGAGGTAAGATTTTTAAGTTATATCTTTCGAATAATTATTTCAATGTCCTGGGATACAGTTCAATTATCTGGTCTGCACTGCCTGGGAGATTGTTGAAGGCAGATACAACAGTGGCTTTCAAATGTCAATGCGGGAAACGACAGGAATTAAATGCATGCCTGTGGGGAAAGGTCGGTCAAGTGGGATTGAATGATCTGCTAAACTAAAGAGCCGCTGAGGTTAAACGGACTGAATGTCCTCCTTCGGTACTACACGCACTTTTGAGTTTTTGGTCACGTCTGGCTGTGAGGTGATGCGCACCAACACCTGGAGTTTCCCGTCAATGTTACCGACCACGGCGAGTATGATCACGGTAACCCTTTATATATAATGTGCCCAAGCTTGAACCGACGTCAGCTTTAGCTCACTGGTTACTTCATAGCATCAACTTAATTATAAGTTCGAACCTGTCTCACCGTGGGCGCTGCCTGGCGTTTTTCAAATTTCCAAAACATGTGTGGTGCATAAATAAAAGCAGCAGCACATTTATAATTAGAAGTCGGTGTATTTTGTTCCAGGCTGCATTGATCTGTTTAAAAAGCAGCTTTTGCCACGTGTTTACTTTATGGCCTCGCGCTGCGGAAACCCGAGTTCGATTCCAGCTCTGTACAATAACTGACCTATCACACTTTGCCAATCACTCACTCCCTAAATGGAGGAAAAGAGCATGAACGATTATCTATTATACATTTTTTGAAATTTCGGAACAAGATTGTTTACGCAGGCAAATTGATTAACCCATTTTTTCCACGTGAAACGCTGTTCCCCAGATCTCCAAGAACACTCAGTGAGTTCTAAAACATCCAGCACCAAGCAGTGCGCTTGATTGCTCCTCCTGCCACAGGCTTTCAATCCCTCCGCCAGAGACATCCCAAAATGCACCGTAACAACTCAACAAAGTTCCTCAGGCAATTGTTCCTTCGGCAGCACCTTTCATACCTACGACCACTGTCATTTTGAAGAACTAGACAAGCCCGGACTTGGGAAAATCATCAACTGAAATTCCCCCTCCAAATCACTCATCACTCCCACTTGGAACCATATAAAAGCTCCTTCGCGGTAACGGGGAAAAATAATTTAGCTTCCTCCCTTAAAGCACGTGGGTGTACCCAAACCTCATGGCCTGCAACGATTCAAGAAAGCAGCTCACCGCCACCTTCTGAAGAACAACTAGGGATGGGCAATAAATTCTGTCCCAACCAGCAACTCTCACATCCAGTAAAAGTGATCTTTTTATGCATTAGTGCTTTGAATTTCTGAGGCCTGTATGAACTGTTCTCCAACCTTCAAAAATAAATAGACAGTACCCAATTCCTTTTTTCCAATTAAGGGGCAATTTCGTGTTGCCAATCCACCTACCCTGCACGTAAAAACGGGGAGAATGTGCAACCTCCCCACGGAGAGTGACCCAGAGCCGGAATTGAAAGTAAGAACAGCGGCGTGAGGCAGCAGTGCTAACCACTGGGCCATCCTGCTGTCCCTATTTGTTATTCTAACGGTGGAATAAATCATGTAACTCCTGCTTCAGAGGCACGTGAATCTAACGTATTTCTAACAGCATGAGTCCTTGAAAATAGAAAAAATGTGCTTGCTGCAGTAAGGTGGAAGGGAGTGGTGTGCAATTTACTCCACCATTAAACGCTCTCTCCCCCTTTCTCTCTTTACCATTCTCCTTTATTCTGTTTCTAATTTGTTTGTATTAGTATCGGGTGAAGATTTGATTAGCTGTGGTTCTCTTGAGCAAGATATTCTTCAACATTTTTTCCTGTCAGACACATTCTGCGACTTTGCTGCTTTTTGCAACCACAGCAAACGTGATGAATAATTGGAAATTCACAACACTGAAGGAGGCTCTTTGTTCCACAATTACTGTGTCTGCCCATTATTACTATTGTACAGATACATGGTCAGATAATTGAACACAGGAGTTGGAATGTCTTGCTGAAGCTCTACAAAACGTTGGGAAGACCACATTTGGAATACTTTGTATAGTTCTGGTCAGCCTAATATAGAAACGATATTATTAACCTAGAAAGAGGGCAAAAAAGATTTGCTAGGCTGCTACCGGATTTGATGGTTTGAGTTATAAGGAGCTGTTTAAACTGAAATATTTTTCTTGGAGCCTAGGGGTGATCTTGACGACGGCTATAAAATAATGGGGGGCATGGATCAGGTAGACTATCCCAAAGGTAGTGGAATCCAAAACTAGAGCGCGTAAGTTTAAGGTGAGAGGGGAGAGATACAGAACGGTCCACATGAACAATTGTTTCACACAGAGGGTGGTGAGTGTCTGGAACGAGATGGCAGAGGCAGTAGTAGAGGCGTCCACAATTCTGCCTATTAAAACCCATTTAAATAGTTATATGGAGAAGATGGGTGTAGAGGAATATGGTCACATGTGGGCAATTGGACAGGGTTTGTGTAGTAAAAACTGGGCGACATGCACAAGTAAGGCTGAAGGACCTATTTCCATCATGTAAACGTCGATGACTCTATAACCTGTCCCACCTTCCAGCTCTACATCGCTGCAGATTCGAGCACTCCATCCACATGTCCAAATCGGTTTGAATGTCTGCCTCCATTTTTCTTAGCGACAGTGCACTTTGAGGGAATGAAAGTATCTGAGGAATAGGCAGGAAATGACATTAAGGCAGTAGCTCAACTGGGATCAAACTGAATATTTTGACATGAGTGAGTGGCCGTGTAGTCGCCCTATGTTGTCATTTGCTATGAGTTCCAGTTGCCACAGTACTCGCAGGTGAATATAACTGCGAGATAACATTTTTAAGTTACATATTTCCAACAACTATTTCAATGTTCTGGGATGGATTTCAATTATCTGGTCTGCACTGCCTGTGAGATTGGCGGAGGCAGATACAACAGTGGCTTTCACATTTCAATGCGAGAAACGACAGCAATGAAATGCATGCCTGTGGGGAAAGGTCGGTCGAGTGGGATTGAATGATTTGCTAATCTAAAGAGCCGCTGCGTTTAAACGGAACGAATGTCCTCCGTCAGTACTTAATGCACTTTTAATTTTTTGGTCACGTCTGGCTGTGACATGATGTGCACCAACACCTGGAGTCTCGCCTCAGTGTTGCCCAACACTGCGAGTATGATCACGGAAATGCTTTATATACAACATGTCCACGTGGCCTGATCGCGTCAGCTTTAGCTCGGTGGTTACTTCACAGCATCAACTTAATTGTAAGTTTGAACCTGTCTCACCGTCGGCGCTGTCTGGCGTTGTTCACATTTCCAAAACATGTGTGTTGCATAAATAAAAGCAGCACATTTATAATTAGAAGAAGGTGTGTTCTTTTCAGAGATTGCATTATTCTGTTTTAAAAAGAGCCTTGCGCCACCTGTTCACTTTCTGATCTCACACTGCGGAAACCCAAGTTCGATTCCAGCTCTGTACAATAACTGACCTATCAACCTTTGTCAATTACTCACAACCGAAATGGAGGAAAAGAGCATTAACGATTATCTCTGATAGGTTCCTTGAAATTTCGGAACAAGATTGTTTACGCAGGCAAATTGATTAATCCATTTTTTTCCACGTGAAACGCTGTTCCCCAGATCACCAAGAGCACTCAGGTAGTTCGAAAGCATCCCGTACCAAGCAGTGCGCTTGATTGCTCCTCCCGCCACAAGCATTCAATCCCTCCAACAGCCATCCCAAAATGCACCGCAATAACTGAACAAAGATCCTCAGGCAATTGTTCCTTCGGCAGCACCTTCTCGACCTACGACCATGTCATTCTGAAGAACTAGACAAACCCCGACTTGGGAAAATCAACAACTGCAAGTCCCCCTCCAAACCACTCACCACTCCCACTTGGAACCATCTAAACGTTCCTTCACGGTAACGGGGGGAAAAATCATTTAGCTTCCTCCCTAAAAGCACTTGAGTGTACCCCAAACTCACGGCCTGCAACAATTCAAGAAAGCAGCTCACCACCACCTTCTGAAGGGCAACTAGGAATGGGCAATAAATTCTGTCCCAACCAGCATCTCTCATATCCAGTAAAAGTGATATTTTTATGCATTAGTGCTTTGAATTTCTGGGGCCTGTATGAACTGTTCTCCAATCTTCAAAAATAAATATACAGTACCCAATTCCCTTTTTCCAATTAAGGGGTAATTTCGTGTTGCCAATCCACCTACCCTGCACGTCTTTGGTTGTGGGGGAGAAACCCACGTAAAAACGGGGAGAAAGGTGCAAACTCCACACGGACAGTGACCCAGAGCCGAATTGAAACTAAGAACTCAGTGGCGTGAGGCAGCAGTGCTAACCACTGGGCCATCCTGCTGTCCCTATTTGTCATTCTAACGGTGGAATGAATCATGTAACTTCTGCTTCAGAGGAAAGTGCATCTAATGTATTTCTAACAGCAAGAATACTTGAAAATAGAAACAATGTGCTTGCTGCAGTAAGGTGGAAGGGAGTGGTGTGCAATATACTCCAGCATTAAAGGCTCTCTCCCCCTTTCTCTCTTTACCATTCTCCTTTATTCTGTTTCTAATTTGTTTATATAGGTATCGGGTGAAGATTTGATTAGCTGTGAGTCTCTTGAGCAAGATATTCTTCTACATTTTTTCCAGCCAGACACATTCTGCGACTTTGCTGTTTTTTGCAACCACAGCAAACGGGATGAATAATTGGAAATTCACAACACTGAAGGAGGCTCTTTGTTCCACAATTACGGTGTCTATGCCCATTATTACTATTATACAGACACGTGGTCAGATAATTGAACACAGAAGAGGACGTCTTGTTGAAGCTGTACAATACATTGGGAAGGACACAATTGGAATAATGTGTACAATTCTGGTCACCGTAATATAGAAAGAGGGCAGAAAAGATTTGCTCGGCTGCTTCCGGTCTTTAAAATTTGAGATATAAGGAGCGGCTGGATAGACTGGAACATTTTTGTTGGAGGCTAGCGGTGATCTTGACAACGGTTATAAATAATGAGGGGCATAGGTAAGGTAGATTTTCCCAGAGGTACTGGAATGCAAAACTAGAGGGCATAGGTTTAAGTTGAATGAGGAGAGAAACAAAAGGGTCCAGAGGAACAGTTGTTTCACACAGAGGGTGGAGAGTGTCTGCAACGAGATGGCAGAGGCAGTAGTAGAGGCGTCTACATTGTTGCCTTTTAAAAAGCATTTAGATAGTTATATGGAGAAGATGGGGATAGGGGAATATGACCAAATGTGGGCAATTAGACATACTTTGGGTAGTGAAAGCTAGACGGCATGGACAAGTTAGGCCGAAGGGACTATTTCCACTCTGTAGACTTCTATGACCCTATGACCTGTCCCACCTTCCAGATCTGTGTCGCTGCAGATTCGAGCACTCCATCTATATGTCCAAATCGGTTGAAATGTTGCTGTGGTGTTTGCCTCCATTTTTCATATCGACAGTGAACTTTGAGGGAATGAAAATATCTGAGGAACAGGCAGCAAATGACATTGAGGCAGAATCTCAGTTGCGATCAAACTGAATGTTGTGGCAGGAGTGATGGCCGTGTAGTCTCCCGATGTTGTCATTTGCGATCAGTTCCAGTTGCCACAGTAGTCGCAGGTGAATATGACTGCGAGATCAGATTTTTAAGTTACATCTTTCCAACAATTATTTAAATGTGCTGGGATACATTTAAATTATCTGGTCTGCACCGCCTTGAGATTAGTGGAGGCAGATACAACAGTGACTTTCAAATTTCAATGCGAGAAACAACAGCAATCTAAAGAGCCGCTGAGGTTAAACGGAATGAATGTCCTCCGTCGTTACTTCACGGACTTTTAAATTTTTGGTCACGTCTGGCTGTGAGGTGATGTGCAGCGACACCTGGAGATTCCCCTCAATGTTACCCACCACGGCGAGTTTGATCACGGTAATCCTTTATATACAATGTGTCCTGCTGTTGTTGGGCAGGAGGTTGATAACCTGCCTTAGTCTGGCGTTCCCCAAGATTGGCGTTGTAGTGCTATGGAATTCAGATCGCCAGAGGCAGTATTGAAGCAGGCAGATGCAGCACAGAGGTGTTCAACCGGGAGACACGGTATACATCTGAACCTGTGGAGGGAGTGATATTGGGGATACTCGGAACCATGCTGGAATGGACTTGAACGGTATCTTGCATGGCATAAACACGGGAGTGGACGTGCAGCCATCTGGGATGGCCACTTCCAGAATACAAAATGGACAATTGCAAAGATTGCAGGGAAATATGGACAATGCTAAGAAAGCAGGCAGGCACAGAATCTGTCTGCATATTGGAGAAATAACTCCAAGACGAGACTGAAACTATAGGCACAATTGCGTATGGATGGCCCATCTCCGTGAACAAAGGATGATAATTAAGTCACCGATCTGGCCCCAGACATCACAGCGCCAGTACCCCAAACCGAAAGCACAAGCAAAGCCAGGCGAATGGCCACCTAGAACACGCCCTGCCATGAGGGCACCCACCCATTCATTGGTTAGGATCAATGCGAATGATCAAGAAACGGCCTAATTACTTGGGGCCAAGTCCAAGGCCCGCCAAAAGCGCGCGAAGACCCCTTCAGATATAAGAAGAAGGCCCCAAGAGAGAATCGCTCACTTGGAATCGGCTCTCAAAGCGGAGAGACCCTTCCACCAGCTACACCAGAAGCAAGTAAGTCCAATATCAACGCACGAAACCAGACGGACGAACTTAGCTGTTCCCCTCTCCCACTTCCTCCCCAGCAGCCACAGATCAGAACAACAGCCATTGTTCTTCTTACTCAGTGGGCGCCCGAAGCTAACTAAAGGCTTTAGCAGTAGTGATAGATTAGTCTGTAGTATTTAGTGCATGAGTAGAACTTGCTGTGTGTGTAAATAAATAGTATTGACTTTAAACTAACTAACTGGTGTACTGGCACTTCGATCAGTATTCGGGTTTGAACCTTGTGGCGGTTTCGAAAGATACCTGGCGACTCTAAAGCAAACGGAATTAGAAATAAGGAAGGCGACAATATTGACCGCCATATTCAGAAACAACCAAAGAGAGCAACATTTACTGGCGACCTCTGACGGGACTCGACCTGGAAGTGGCCTAGTCACTCCGAGAGAACCCAAATTTGAATTGGGATCCAATTGGAAACAGAAAAACCACAAGTGTAAGAACAATACTGATCAAACCTCCAAGATTCGAAAGTTTGTTAATGCATGAGTACTAACAGGGATTTAAGGTAAACCTGAGAGATTTTGTTGCGTAAAACTATTGGGAGTTTGGTAGGCCGGATATTAGCGTAAGCCGTACGCGTGTTTACATCACCACTTTATCAACCTCTGTTCCAAATTCGGTAGACACCACAGAGATAGAGAAAAATGGCAATGAAGACAATGG